>NC_133387.1:34600629-34901185 GCF_047511655.1 Castor canadensis
CAATGAAATCAGAGCAGAAAATGTAATGACGTAGACACTCATGCTATGGAGGCATTTCAAATTCCAAATAAGGAACTCTACATCATATCGTAATTAAAATGCAAAAACTAGAGAATAGAGAAAGGATACTGAAAGTAGCAAGAGAAAAAAAGTCCATCTTACATTAAAAGTTATATAGTAATCAATAAAAATTAAGAAAGCAGGGAAAAATCAATAATTCAAGCTCTGAAAGAGTATAACTGCCAACCAAAACTATTATATACAACAAAACTATCTTTCAATCTTCAAGAAGAAATAATGACATTCCAAGATAAGAATAAGTTAAAGAAGTTCACATCCACCAAGCCAGCATTACAGAAGACACTTGAGGGAATAGATCACACAGAAGAAGAGAAATAACAATCACAAATACGAGAGGCCAAGAAGAATAAAACCTAAAAGGGAAACTGATGAACGTATGAGTTTGGAAAATATCATACATGATCAACTCAGTAAACCATCAAAATGTGAGGACTAGAAATGTCAAAAGTAAAGAAGAATCAGCCCTAGACTCAACCTGGAAAAAAGCAATAGAAATTCAGGAATTAATAAACACTTTTCAATGGTAACCCTGAATGTAAATGGACTTAAATCTCTAATTAAAAGATACATATTGTCTGACTGAATCAAAAAGCAAGATCCAAAATCTGTTGACGATAAGAAACATAGCTCAAAACTGAAGAAACACACAAACTAAAAGTGAAAATTTGGAAAAAAAGATATACCAGGAATGTGTAAATTGAAAGTTAGCAGTTATGGCTATTCTCATATCAGAAAAAGCAGATTTTAAGCAAAAATTAATCAAAGAGATAAAGAAGGTCACTTTATCCTAATAAAGGGAATGATCTAGCAGGAAAATATAACAATTCTAAATATTTGTACATTGAACATTGGGGTGCCCAGGTTTGTAAAATAAACACTTCTGAGAATGAGGGAACAGAAAGGTCAAGATACAATAATAGTGGGAGATATCAACAACCCACTCTCATCAACAGATAAACATTCAGAAAAAATACTCACAGATCCTAGAACTAAACAATATCATGGATGAAATGAATTTAACAGATATTTATAGATTATTCCATCCTACAATAGCAGGTTATACACTTTTTTTTCTCAGCAACTTATGGAACTTTGTCCAAAACAGATCATATTACAAATCATAAAGCAAATCTTAACAAGTAAAAGAAAATATAAATAATCCCCAGTATCTTAACAAACCATAATAGAATAAAATTAGAAATCAATAGCAAGAAAACCACAAAATTCATTCTATCTCCTGGAGATTGAACAACACATGCCTGAATGATCAATGAGTCATTGAAGAAATAAGGAACTAAATTAGGAAATTCTTAGATTCAAATGAAAATGAAAACACAAATTACCAGAACCTGTGGGACACAGCAAAGGCAATCAAGAAATTTATAGCCATGAGTAGTCACATTGATGATATTACAAAAAGACACCAATAAAAGATCAAAAGATTCTTGTAGAAGATCATACAGGAATATTTCGAAAACCTATACTACAACAAACTGGAAAACCAAGATGAAATAGATAAATTTCTTGACACAAATGACCCACCAAAATTGAACCAAGAAGATGTATATAACTTAAACCAATCTATAATGAGTACTGAGATTAAGAAAATAATAAAGAACCTCCAATCAGGTTTGTTGGTGTAGCTCAAGTGGTAGAACACCTGTCCAGCAAGCATGATGCGCTGAGTTCAAACCCTAGTTCTACCAAAACAAGGTGCTTTTGAATGAGGGTGAATATGGTGAATGTGTTTTGTATTCATATATGAAAATAGAAGAATGAAATCTGTTAAAATTGTTCTAAGAAGGGGAAGAGGGAAGCAGGAGCACAATAGAAGGATAAATCTAAGACACAGTATAAGCACAAATGCAAATGCCACAATGTGACCCTATGTATAAGGATTATATGTTCATAAAAATTTACAAACAAAAAGAACTTACCAACAAAGAAAAAACCTGGTCCAGATGGATTAACTGCTGAATTCTACCATGCCCTTGGTCATAAAAGAAATGCAAATCCAGATGACATTGAGATTTTTCCTCACTACTGACAGAATGGCTGTCATCAGTAGCATAAACAAATGCTAACAAAGATGTGGTGGGGAAAAGGAGCCCTTGTCCACTGTTGGTGGGACTGCAAATTAGTGCAAACATCATAGAAGTTCCTCAAAAAGCTAAAAATAAACTTGCTATACTCTATCAGTCCTGGGCATATATCCAAAGGAATGTAAACCAGAATACAGTAGTGACATTTACACATCCATGTTTATTACAGCACTATTCACAATTGCTAAGCTTTGAAAACAGCCAAGATGCCCTCAACTCGTGAATGGATTAAGAATATGTGGTATATTTACAAAATGAAGTATTATTCCACCATAAAGAAAATTGACAGTATTCTATTTGCAGGTAAATGGATGGAAATGGAAATCACTATATTAAGGAAATTAAGTCAGGTTTGGAAAGACAATGGTTACTTGTTTTTCCTAATTAGTGGAAGCTGGACCTAAAAGATAAATTTATACAGAAATGCATATATGATCTTATATATGTATAAGTATATATATATATATATATATATACACACATACATACAGAGAGAGAAGATGATTATAATAGTAGGTATCACTGAGTGAACTAGGAGGAGGTGGGAGAGAAAGAGAATAAATAATATTGAAATACATTATATGAAGATGGTATACTGAAATTCACTGAAAGCTACTGAAACATAAGATTGCAGGGCAACATAGAAAGAGTAAGTGATAGAGGGGTTAATCCAATTAAAGTACAATATATGCCTGTGTGAAACACCATGGTGAAACCCCCTTGAACATCAATATGTACTCCAAAAAACTGAAAGACGGGAAGGTAAAGCTGGTCCTGTTCAGGAGAGGGTAAAATGAGAGCATAAGGAGGGGGAATGTTGTTGATATACTTTGTACCCATGCTTGAAAGCAGAAGAATTAAATCTGGTTTAATTGTTCTAAGAAGGTGAGATTAGGGAGAATGACGGAGGGGGGTAGATCTAATTAAGATACATTGTAAGCACATATGTAAATGTCACAATAAATCTCCCCTGTAGAACTAGTACATACTAATAAATATGTTTTTAAAAGGCGAAGGATAGCCTACCTAAGGTTTACAACGTTGCACAGACAATAAAATTTTTCCTTTATAATTTTTCCATAGCCCTCACAGAAAGCTTTAGATAGTTGTTTGAAAACTGATAAGCAGTGGTAATGAAAGCATAATGTTTACTCGTCCCTTACTAAAATGCTTCTAGTCTATTACTCTGACATCCCATTTAAGAGAGTTCATGTGAAGACATGAGGGGATCTTTTCCCACTGATTGCAAAAGAGATGGTAGTGTGTTGCAAGAGAAACTTTAGGTCATAATTGCTGCAGACAGTTTTCTTTGGTGATGGATGATCATTCTTTTTATCCATTTCAATCACAGCTTATTTCCTTACTGTGTGTAACTGCTTTACTCCCTGTGGTTTGGCAAGATAATTCAAAACTAAGTAATTTAATTAATCTCAATACATGATGAGTTAGTTCAGTCTAAACTAATTTATTATTTACATATTCCCAACTGTTTCACACTTGGCTGCTATGAAGGGATAGCCTGAATACATCCAAAAAAAGAATAAGGATTTAGCGAATAATGAATGTAGCATTTTATGATACAGTGTGCATCAATTCAGATTTTTTTAAACCATCATTTAACTAGCTCAGTTCACATAACCCATTCATGAAGTAAGAACACTCTTGTCTTATTAAAATTGTTTATCTGTGTATATTTTAAATGTTTGCAACCCAGATCTGTTTGCCCCATTCCCTTACTTTCTTTGCTGTGATTAAAAGACATCCTGCATGATAATATGTTTTGTTATTTTTTGGCTTTTTTAAAGGACTAGTCATTACCTGGAGCTAAAAAGAGTGAAACAGAAGACAGTGTTCATTACACCTTACATTTAAATTGAGTCATAGATCTGTGTACTAAAACTCACTTTATTTATTTGTACTTTATGTATTTATCTATTACATAAATATGTATAACAATGTCTTACAATAATTTTGAAAATGAGTAATTTTTATATTTTTACTCGGTTTTTTTTGTTGTTTTTTGGGGGTTTTTTTGGCAACAAAGGGTTTTTTATTATTATTATCCATTTATTCACATGTGCATAAATTGTTTGGGTCATTTCTCCCCCTTGACCCTCTCCCCCATCCTCTCCCCCCTTTCCCTATCATTTCCAGGCAGGTCCTGTTCTGCCTTTATAACTAATTTTCTTGAAGAAAAGACACAAGCATAATAAGGAAGACAAATTGGTTTTGCTAGCTGAGTTCAGGACAGCTATACAGAAATATTCCTAGCATTGCTTTCATGTACACCTGTTATGACCCATGTTAATTCATCTCTAACTGATCTTTACCCTGTTTACTGATCCCCTTCTCATGATAACCTCTGTCACTTTAAGGTTCCTGTATTAGCTCCTCAGGAGTAGGGACATCAAACACTTTCATGTTTTGGGGTTTCTACCTATTTCTATATCACCTGTATTTGCCCTCCCATTGTCATGTGATCCAAGTCCAACCACATTGCTGCATTTGCCCTAGATCTAAAGTCTGCATATGAGGGAGAACATACGATTTTTGGTCTTCTGAGCTTGGCAGACCTCACTCAGAATGATTTTCTCCAGTTCCATCCATTTACCTGCAAATGATAAGATTTCATTCTTCATCATGGCTGAGTACCATTCCATTGTGTACAAGTACCACATTTTCTTGATCCATTCATCAATAGTGGGGCATCGTGGTTGTTTCCATAACTTGGCTATTGTGAATAGCACTGCAAAAAACATGGGTGTGCAGGTGCCTTTGGAGTAACATGTGTTGCGTTCCTTTGGGTATATCCCCAGGAGTAGGATTGCTGGATCATATGGCAGGTCTATTTTTTTGATTTTTAAGAAGTCTCCAAATTTTTTTCCAGAGTGGTTGCATCAGCTTGCATTTCCACCAGCAGTGTACAAGGGTTCCTTTTTCCCCATATCTTCACCAACACCTGTTGTTAGTTAGTGTTTTTGATGATGGCTATTCTAACAGGGGTGAGGTGGAATCTTAGTGTGATTTTGATTTGCATTTCCTTTACGGCTAGAGATGGTGAGCATTTTTTCATGGGCTTTTTTGCCATTTGAATTTCTTCTTTTGAGAAAGTTCTGTTTAGTTCAGTTGCCAATTTTTTAATTGGTTCATTGATTTAAGGAGAGTTTAGTTTCTTAAGTTCCCTGTATATTCTGGTTATCAGTCCTTCGTCTAATGTATAGTTGGCAAATATTTTCTCCCATTCTGTGGGTGGTCTCTTCAGTTTAGAGACCATTTCTTTTGTTGGGCAGAAGCTTTTTAATTTTATAAAGTCCCATTTGTCCATCCTTTCTCTAGTTGTTGGGCTGCTGGGGTTCTATTGAGGAAGTCCTTGCCTATACCTATTACTTTCAGAGTGTTTCCTGCTCCTTTCTTTAGTAACTTCAGAGTTTCAGGTCTGATATTTAGGTCCATGATCCATTTTGAGTTGATGCTAGTACAGGGTGATAGACATGGATCTACTTTTAGTTTCTTGCAGACAGGTAACCATTGTTCTCAGCAACATTTGTTGAAGAGGCTGTCTGTTCTCCATCGTATGTTTTTGCCACCTTTGTCAAAAATGAGGTGGGTACAGTTCTGTGTATTCATATCTGGATCTTCTATTCTGTTCCACTAGTCTTCATTTCTGTTTTTATCCCAGTACCATGCTGTTTTTATTGTTATTGCTTTGTAATATAGTTTGAAGTTGGGTATTGTGATATCTCCAGCATTGCTTTTTTTGTTGAGTATTGCCTTGGCTATTCGCAGTATCTTGTGTTTCCAAATGAACTTTAGAGTAGATTTTTCATTCTTTGTGATGAAAGTCATTGGAATTTTGATGGTAATTGCATTAAACATGTAGATTGATTTTGGTAGTATAGCCATTTTTACTACATTGGTTCTACTGATCCATGAGCACAGGAGATATTTCCATCTTCTGTAGTCTTCCTCGATGTTTTTCTTTAAGAGTTTGTAATTTGCCTTGTAGAGTTCACTCACATCCTTTGTTATGTTTACTCCTAGGTGTTTGATTTTTTTTTTTTGAGGCTATTGTGAATGGAATTGTTTCCATATATTCCTTCTCAGTTTGTTCCTTGTTGGTGTATAGAAAAGCTAATGATTTTTGTAGGTTGATTTTGTATCCTGCCACTTTACTGTAGCTGTTTAAGTTGTCTAAGAGTTTTTGGTAGAGCTTTTTGGGTCTTTAAAGTGTAGGATCATATCATCTGCAAATAAGGATATTTTGACAGTTTCTTTACCTATTTGTATTCCTTTTATTTCTTCTCCTTGCCTAATTGCACTGGCTAGAAATTCCAGTTTATGTTGAATAGGAGTGGGGATAGTGGGCACCCTTGTCTCATTTCTGATTTTAGGGGAAATGGTTTCAGTTTTTCACCATTAAGTATGATGTTGGCTGTAGGTTTGTCATAAATAGCCTTTACAATGTTGAAGTACATTCCTACTATTTCTAGTGTTCTTAGAGCTTTTATCATGAAGTGGTATTGGATCTTGTCGAAGGCTTTTTCTGCATCTATTGAGATGATCAAGTGGTTTTTGTCTTTGCTTCCATTGATGTGCTGTATTACATAAATAGATTTGTGTATTTGAACCACCCCTGCATCCCTGGGATGAAGCCGACTTTGTCATGGTATATGATCTTTCTGATGTGTTGTTGGATTCGGTTTGCCATTATTTTATTAAGAAGTTTTGCATCGATATTCATTAACGAAATTGGCCTGTAGTTCTCATTTTTGGAGGTGTCTTTGTCTGGTTTTGGCATGAAAGTAATATTAGCTTCATAAAATGAGTTAGGCAGTGTTCCTTCCCTTTCTATTTCATGGAACAGTTTAAGGAGGGTTGGTATTAGTTCTTCTTTAAATGTCTCATAGAATTCAGCAGAGAATCCATCAGGTCCTGGACTTTTCTTTTTTGGGAGACTCTTGATTGCTGTTTCAATTTCTTTTTGTGTTATAGATTTTTTCAGGTGATTAATATCTTCTTGGTTCAGTTTTGGGTGGTTGTAAGTTTCTAGAAATCTGTTCATTTCTTCAAGATTTTCAAATTTATTAGTGTATAGGCTCTCCAAGTAGTTTCTGATAGTTTCCTGGATTTCCATGGTGTTTGTTGTTTTCTCCCCTTTTGCATTTCTGATTTTACTTATTTGGGTTTTTTCTCTCCTCATTTTAGACAAGTTTGCCAGGGGTCTGTCAATCTTATTTATTTTTTCAAAGAACAAGCTTTTTGTTTTATTAATTCTTCGTATGTTGTTTTGTTTGTTTGTTTCTATTTCATTGATTTTAGCCGTTATTTTAATTACTTCTTTCCTTCTGCTTGTTTTGAGATTTGCTTGTTCTTGTTTTTCTGGGAGTTTGAGCTATAGTATTAGATCATTGATTTGAGATCTTTCTGTTCTTTTAATATATGCACTCATGGCTTTAAACTTTCCCTTAAGACTGCCTTTGCTGTGTCCCATAGGTTCTGGTAGGTCATGTATTCATTTTCATTAAGTTCCAGGAACCTTTTAATTTCCTCTTTTATTTCATCAATGACCCATTCATCATTGAACACTGTGTTGTTCAGCTTCCATTTGCATGTTTTTTACTGCTGTTTTTGTTGTTGATTTCTACTTTAAATGCATTGTGGTCAAATAGAATGCATAGGATTATTTCTATTTTCTTATATTTGCTGAGGCTCGCTTTGTGCCTGGGATACCCACCCATGAGCGGTGCTGGACCCCAGCCCCTAGCTGGACCCACAAACTGCTGGGATACCCACCCCTCAAGTCCACTGCACCTCAGGTCCTGCTAGGACCCACACCCCTCAGACTCCCCACTCCTCAGGCCCTGCCAGTCTCCAGCTCAGTGTGGAACAACTGGAGCCCTGCCCCACTGGGACAGGCACCAGCTTGCCATGAGACAGCTGCATCTCCAGCCCACCTGGATCCCTGCCCTTCAGGAGGAGTTGGGCCCCAGCTCTACAGGCTTTCAAGATAACCACTTCACCAGGCTCTCACTTGGGCCACCACTAGAGGGCTCCAAGCATGCCTAAAAGACACACGCAGACAGGACTGGACACTAAAGGAATAACAGAACAACTAAGTCTGCAATTGTACTGTTCCAGAACTGGTGATTTTTTTTTTCTTTTTCTCTCTTCTTTAACGGTTTGACTGCCTGGTTTGCTGTTTGACCACCCACTCTCCCATTTTTTTTTCTTTTTTCCTCTCTTCTCTCTTCCTTTTATCTTTCCTTCTGTTTCTCTTTTTTATCTTTCTCTCACAATTTTGTTAGTAATAATATTGTAACACATCTAATACTAAATTACACATAGTCCAGGGACAGAAGTGGTACCTAGTGGAAATATGGGAAGAAGTAAAAGAGATGGAAAACATTCTCCACCCAAAAGTACAGGATTTAGAGCAAAATGAAGAAAACGGATACTTAGATCCAGACTCCAACAAAACAAAGATAAATTATACCAAGGAACCCAATTAAGAACACCCTGAAAGAAGAAATTCTACAACTAATTAATGGGAATTTCATAGAGATGCTATTAGACATGGTCAACCAAAACATACTGGAGGCACTCAAGAAATTCCAAGACAAAAAAACTAAAGAATATGAGAAAGCACAGAAACAAATAAATGAAATCATAGGAGCCATAAATAAACACCAAACTGAAACAAAGATGACCATAAACAGAGAGGTAAATGAATTAAGGGCAAAAATTGACAATATTAAAGAGGAAGTAACCCACAATATGGAAAACCTCAGAAAGAAGAATGAAACAGAAATACAAAATAAAATGGAAGGCCATTCCAGCAGAATAGAATAAACAAAAGACAGAATCTCAGAACTTGAAGGTGAAATGTCAATTAAAGGAAAAACTGAAGAACTATTAGTTAAACAACTCAAGACCTGTGAAAAGAAAATGCAAGAACTCACTGACTCCATCAAAAGACCAAACCTGAGAATCATGGGCATTGAAGAAGGAGAGGATGTGCAAGCAAAAGGAATGCATACTATATTCAACAAAATAATAACATAAAATTTCCCAAATCTAGAGAAAACTATGCCCATTCAGGTACAAGAAGCCTCCAGGACACTGAACAAACCTGACCAAAATAGAACTACCCCATGACATATTATCCTTAAAACAACAAATACAGAGACTAGAGAAAGAATATTGAAGGCTGTAAGAGAGAAAAAGGAAATAACATACAAAGGTAAACCCATCAAAATCACAGCAGACTTCTCAACAGAAACATTAAAAGCAAGAAGAGCATGGAGTGAGGTCTTCCAAGCACTGAATGAAAATAACTTCAATCCTAAGATTCTATACCCAGCAAAACTACCATTCTAAATAGATGGAGCAATAAAAGTCTTCCATGATAAGCAGAAACTAAAACAATATATGACCACCAAGCCACCACTACAAAAGATTCTCCAAGGAATTCTGCACATAGAAAATGAAAGCAAACAAAACCATGAAAGGGCAGGCAATACCAAACCACAGTAGAAGAAAAAACAAGAAAGTAGAGAGTAACACTGATTCAGCTACCCATAATCAAGCCCTTAGTCAACAAAGACAACTATATGATAGGAATCACCATGTACTTATCAATGCTAACACTGAATGTTAATGGACTAAATTCCCCCATCAAAAGACACCAACTGGCAAACTGGATTAAAAAGGAAGATCCAACAATCTGCTGCCTACAGGAGACCCACCTCATTGACAGAAACAAGCACTGGCTGAAAGTGAAAGGCTGGAAGATTTACCAAGCCAATAGTCCCAGAAAACAGGCAGGGGTAGCAATACTTATCTCAGACAAAGTAGACTTCAAACCTACATTGATCAAACAAAATAAAGAAGGACACTTCATACTAATAAAAGGGGAAATACACCAAAAGGAAATAACAATTATCAACCTGTATGCACCCAACATCAATGCACCCAATTTCATCAAACATACTCTGAAGGACCTAAAAACATATATAAACTCCAATGCAGTGATAGTGGGAGACCCTAATACTCCCCATCACCAATAGATAGGTCATCCAAACAAAAAATCAATAAAGAAATGCTAGAATTAAATCACACCATAGATAAAATGGACCTAGCTGATGTCTACAGAATATTTCCTCCAACTTCTGCACAATACACATTCTTCTCAGTGGCTCATGGAACCCTTTCCAAAACTGATCATATGTTAGGGCAACAAAGGGTTTGAATGCAGAGCCTTATGGTTGCTGGGGAAGTGCTCTCACTGCTTACACCATTCCACCAGTCTGAGATTCTTTTCTAAAAATTAACTCTACCTAATCTATTTTAAAAGCAAGGGGACAAAGTAAAATATTTCTTGAAGCCAAATAATTAAAGGTAATGGTTTCTAATGTAGGCAACACATAAGAACTGAAATTATATAGCCCATGGTATTTGAGAGATAGCTCGTGTCTACATCCCACTCTCTTTAACACCAGAGGTCCATTTTATTACAACATTTTATATATAAATTTCTTTTCTTCAATCAAGAGGATCAAAAAGTACATCTCACAATACTCCTGTAGGGTCAGTGCTGAGAAGAAACCTTTGTCCTGAGGCTCAGTAAAAGAAATCACCACTGAATAGAAGACTCTGTGAATGCATTCACTCTTCACTGAATGCAGTGATTCTCCATTTTATGGTAATACCAATAGAAATATGAAGTGGGGCTTTCTTCTTTCCATTCTCTGTCCCCTTCCCTTCCCTTCCCTTCCCTTTCCTTCCCTTCCCTTTCCCTTCCCTTCCCTTTCATTTCTTTTCCTTTCTCCCTTTTTTGTTTCCATCTCTATGGTCTATCTTTCTCTTTCCCTCTCTCTTTATTATTTAAATTTTCTTCCTTTTCTCTCTCTTCCCCCTCTATCTTTCATTCCTTCCCTTAGCTTTTCCCTTCTTCTTCCCTTATCTTCTAGCTTCCATCCCTTTCTTCCTTTTCTTCTTCCTTCCCTCCTTTCTTCCTTCCCTTCTTCCTTCCTTCCCTCCTTTCTTCCTTTCTTTCTTTCTTCTTTCTTTCTTTCTTTCTTTCTCTTTCTTTCTTTCTTTCTTTCTTTCTTTCTTTCTTTCTTTCTTTCATACTTTAATTTAACTCTGAGATTTTTAAGCTTATTCCACAAAAAAGTACTTCCACTATAGCCCCACATTTTGTTTTGAAAGAGAGTAAAAAACCAAAGGCAAAAATTCTTTGCATAACTAAGCACAGAAATTTTAAATTTATGAGAGTAGAAGTGATACAGGGTTTAGCAGATTCCCAAACAAGCCCTTGAAACATGATGAGGGTAGACGTTCTAAGGGACATGGCTAAAATGAAATACCATCTGTTGCAAAAATAAAATTGCTATGAATATTGCATAAAGCTTATTTTTTAAATAAATTCTGTTTTTGCTGCATTTATCACCAAAGGACAATAAAAGGCTGTCCCACATGATATAAAAGTGTGTCTAGAATCAATTCTCTGTGGATACAGAGGAACTAAAAACCTTGCATTCAATGATGTTTGTATCGTGCACAGCCTTGGAAGAGAGAAATAATGGCTCTTTCTCCAATGTCTGGTGGGTTTGTTGTCTAATATAATGAAAATATTGTCACACAGAGGTAAATGTTGTGCATGGTTTCTTGAAATGAACTAGAGAAACGTGGGGCTTCCTAAGTACAATATTCCTGTAATGCTTCCCATGTACCATTTTGTCACAATAGGAAGAGAAGCAGATGGAACAGGCATGGACAAATGGTGAGACTCTGGGCATTGATGTTGCTATGAATAATAAATTGTCATTTGTCTCTGGTTCAGAAGTCTCACGTTTCCTGCCAGAATCCATGACTCTGGCAACCTAATTTCTTCGCTCACAAGTAAAGTAAATCTCACCTTTCCTACCGAAGGGGGATGACAAGAATGAGATGTGATTGGCCCACCAGAAATGACAAGTGACAGGTGTTCAGAATTGCATCAAGAGAAGGAGACAAACACATGGAGATGACATTTTACCTCTGTGTTATACTACTCAGAAATTAGACACTAAAATTACAACATGGGACTTCTTCGTGTAAGTGGTATGGACTTCAGTACACTCCTTTTTTTTTTGCTTTTTTATTATTGTTGTGCTGGGTGTGGGTACACTGTAGCATTTTCAAAAGTTCTTACCATGTATCAAATATATCATTCTTGAAATCCCCCCCTCCACTTCTCTCCCCCTTTCCCCCTCTTCTGATTCCTGGAACAGTTTCAATAGGTATCATTTTTACATTTACATGCATGTGTGTACATTGTTTGCACCTTATTCATCCTCCCACCCCTTCTCCTCCTCCCCTCAGGCAGAACCTATTCTGCCCTCCTGTTCTCTGATTTTGTTGAAGAAAAACACAAAAGATAAAACAAGAAACATTACATTTTGCTAGTTTGAGATAAAGACAGCTACACAGGAAATTTCTTTGTGTTGTTCCCCCATGTACATGTGAATTACAGCTCCAATTGATTCACCTCTTCCAGTTCTCTTCATAAAGACTGGGAGATACTGAGTACAACAAATTTTACCTTTTTTAGCCTTATGTGAGATTTTATTTCTCTAGCAGTAAATAAATATTTCCAAATATACATATTGCTGCAAGAAAACATTTTGGGGTAAAAATATTTATCATGAAAAATATTTTGTTTTTAACAAATCACATTACATGCTGTTTAATTAAAGAAAAACATACATTGGCCATGTTCCATTGTTTAATAGAGTATCCTCCAAAATAAATATTGTAACACTATGTAGACTAGTTACATTGCATTTCAAATGAAATTCCAGGTAACAGCAGATGTGGAAATCAAGTTGGCAGGAAGCATTTGCTTTCTTAGCACTCTGAGATTTCATTTCTAGTTTAGCCATCAAAAAACTAAAAAAAAAAAAAAGTATGTATCATATCTTCTACAAATAACATATTTATTACCTAATAGAATTATCCAGAAATTTTTAAATCATAAACACAAAATATCAGTGCCTTACTATATATTTTTACATTAGTATACATTTTCTCCATCCTTTTTTGTGTTATTCCATTACAATAATGAAATATTCATTTCATATTCATATACATACACATATGCATGAAACACCTTAATTCATAAAATTCTTTACAGTGAGTTCAAAGTAGAAAATCTATTTCAGGATTACAAGTTTTTCAGTAATAAGGTAAACCCTAAATTAATCTTGCATTGAATCATAAATCCTGATGAATATCTAGCCAATTTAGGTGTGTCCCAAAATGGACTATAAAATGCTAGTTCCAAGTCAATATCTAGATGACTTAGTTGATCTTGTTTACATCATAAGCTTAGTTCTCCAAACTTCTTTAGATTTTCCTTTGAGGAACAGAAAAAATAAGGAATCTTCTTTCAATTAGTGTGAAAGTCTACAGAATCCTGCCAATAGATCAACTTACTAAATTTATTTGTTGCTTCTAATTCTAATTCTAATTGCAGAAAAATAATTCTTTCTTCTCATTTGTCTTCATGCTAGCATTTTAAGAAACAGGAAAACAAAGAGGGAAAAGAGAAGAAACCCGTAGAATGAGAATGTAGCAGGAATTCAGGGTCATAAATATAAAATTTAAGTGAATCATACAAAATTGTTGACATTCTAAAATAGTCATGACAATTATCAGTTAATACTTATTAGCATCCTATAATTATATAAATATATATCACTGTAAAGTTCTTAAGAATACTTTTGGATAACAATCCATCCACCAAAAGATAAATTCTACTTAGTATAAATAAATTCCTAATTATATATGTGAAGAATGTATTTTAAAAGAGTAAAATATATTCCACATATTAATGAAGACTATGTTGAAGAGAATTCTCCATATCTATAAATATCTTTTTCTGCCCTTAAGTCACCACTCTTTGTGTCCCTAGGTTTCTAACTACAATAAATAATGGATGGGAACCCATTAAACACTACTTTGAAAGTTTTTATGATGACCAAAGAAAAACTGATCAACTGAAACAAATATACTTAGAAGAAAAAAGTGAACTGGTCAGTAAGGGAATTGGTTTTTGACTAATTGACTGGGAGCCCCATTCTGCTTAAGTCTAGCTCCCCTAAAGGATGATAGCCTACATTTCATTTGTCGTTGGCTGGAGCCCAGCTAAGAAAAGTTTATATGGAAAATGGTCCTCCCATCTATTCACCATTACTCTATGTCTCCACAACCACCCTCACTGGTGTCAGTTTAATTTTTAAGTCTCTATTTCTGCTATTTTTTCTCATCATAAACATTTTCAGACTTCCCAGGGAAATTATATGTATCTAAACCAAGTGAACAGGGTTAACCCATTAAGCATATAGATCTTTGCTTAAAGACATAAAATTTGTCTCGTGTTTCACATGTAAATTTTCCACATAATTCATTTTCTAGTCCCAATTTGCTAAATATTTGCCTCTTAATGGCCCATTTAGTTATTCAGCAGAATTTTTGCTGAATCCTCATTATACATATTTTATTATAGACATTTATACACACTTAGATATATCCATCTTTAGTCCTTCATCTCTGACATTCAATATAAATTTGCTAATTCCTGTGGGACTCCATGAAAATAGCTATTTATAAGCTTAAATGTGATATATTAATAGCAACATGTTATTTTGGTTCTCTATCTAATTTTCATTCACATTATTATACTCCTCCCAAGAGTTTAGATGTCATACTGTGAGCCAACATACTTAAAGGCATGGTAAAATTTTCATATCTGTATAAAATTCAACAATGCAGAGTTTTCACATCAAAATTATGTGAAATTATGTGGAAAAAAATCTCAGTCCTCCACATTTGGAGATAAATTGCATATCTTCACTAAAATATATTTCATCAATAAATATATACATTTCATTGATGACTTTAAATAGTTGTAGTACTCTAATAGAGCAAAACTTCAAAGCATAATATGCCATGTAGCAATTTTAATATTATGTTTAAGATGCTTGAAGTGGCTATTTACAACCACATCAATGTAAAGACTTTCTGATCAAAAAAGAATAATTGAAGTATCTGTTACCTACAGAACTGTGTGATCAGGGTTGTTCAAACTAGACTGAGATCAATTCATTTGCTTCATTTTTAATAGACTCCTACTGTTGGTGGGAATGTATATTAGTATGACATCTGTAGAACACAGTATAGAATTTCATTAAAAAACTAAAAATAGCTGGGCATAGTGGCTCAAGTCTTATAGTCCTCCCTACTTAGGAGGCAGAGATATGGAGAATCATGGTTTAGGGACAACCCAGGCAAAAAGTTCATAAGATCTTACCTGAATCAATAATAGCTGGGTTGTGTTATACACACCTCTCATCCCAGCTATATGGGAAGCATAATCAGGAAGATCTCAGTATAAGACAGCCCAAGGAATAAAGTAAGACCCTATTAAGCAAATAACCAAAGTAAAAAAGACCTGGGGCAAGCCTCATGTGGTAGAGAGCCTTCATAGCAAGCATGAGTTCTATTTCTAGTAGTAAGGATTCCCAGTACTGGGGAGAAAAAAAAGTGAGCTAGCATACAATCCAGTTGCACCACTTCTGGGTATGTACCTGAAGAAATCAAAGACATTATACAACAGAGACAATAGAAACACCTATTAATTCATACAATCAGCCTAAGTCCCATCAATGATGAATGGATAAAGAAAATGTGACACGCTCACACACACAATTGAGTATTATTCATCCACGGAGGAGAACAAAATCATGCCTATCGCAGGAAAAATGATGTACCTAGCAATCATCACGTTAAGTGAAATAAATCAGACTCAGACAAGTATGACGTGTTTCTTTCATATGTGGAATTTTAAAAAAGACATGAACATTGAAGGGATCTACTAGGAAGTAGGAAGGGTACCAGCTGAAAGGTTGAGGGGGATAAGTGCATGTAAGAGGGAGGTAAATATAATCAAAGTACCTTTTGTATGAAAATGTCATAGCAAAACCAATTTTCTTATATAATTAATATAAGATAGTTAAAAATTCTAAATTTAAAATTTTATCTTCAATAAAATAAAATGCTTTATTGACAAATGTTTGGTAAATATACTTTGAATTCAATGCAAAACTTCTCATCCAGTTTCTAACTTGATAACAACACATAATACCAGGAAAGTGAACTGGGGAGAGAAGTAGGTAGAACTGTTTTCAGGAACTACAGTTAACTTTTCCTGGGATATTTTTTTAAAAGAAAATATTCTTACTACCTGAGGAACTATTGTTAGGCTACCTCTTAATTAAGGTATATATAACTTTCTGATCACAATAATAGAGAGAACTAAGGACAGGGACCAAGACACAATGTTGTTCAAGTACAATGTCTATGGAAGACAGGATTGGATGTACAAATATGAGATTCTGGCAAGACTCCTTTCAAAGCAGTTTTCTTCAAGTATTCTTTTAAAAATTTTTTTTATTATTCATTTATTCAAATGTACATACATTGTTTGGGTCATTTCTCCCCCTTGCCCTCCTCCCCCATCTTTTCCCCCATCCCCCTCTCGCTTCCAGGCAGAACCTGTCCTGCCCTTATCTCTAATTTTGTTGATTGAAGAGAAGATATAAGCATAACAAGGAAGACAAAGCATTTTTGCTAGTTGAATTAAGGATAGCTATACAAAGTCCAATGCCCTTGTTGTGTTTGCCCTTGATCTAATGTCCACATATGAGGGAGAACATATGATTTTTGGTCTTTTGGGCCAGGCTAATCTCACTCAGAATGATGTTCTCCAATTCCATCCATTTACCAGTGAATGATAACATTTCGTTCTTCTTCATGGCTGCATAAAATTCCATTGTGTATAGATACCACATTTTCTTAATCCATCCGTCAGTGGTGGGGCATCTTGGCTGTTTCCATAACTTGGCTATTGTGAATAGTGCTGCAATAAACATGGGTGTGCAGGTGCCTCTGGAGTAACCTGTGTCACAGTCTTTTGGGTATATCCCCAAGAGTGGTACATGATAAAAGCTTTAGCACACAAGGGAGGGATGAGGCTAGGTAAGACACCTAAAAAATTAGTTAGCATTTGTTGCCCTTAACGCAGAGAAACTAAAGCAGATACCTTAAAAGCAACTGAGGCCAATAGGAAAAGGGGACCAGGAATTAGAGAAAAGGTGAGATCAAAAAGAATTAACCTAGAAGGTAACACCCACGCACAGGAAATCAATGTGAGTCAATACCCTGTATAGCTATCCTTATCTCAATCAGCAAAAACCCTGTTCCTTCCTATTATAGCTTCTACTCTCTCTACAACAAAATTAGAAATAAGGGCAAAATAGTTTCTGCTGGGTATTGAGGGGGTAGGGGGGAGAAGGAGGGGTTGAGTGATTGGTAAGGGAGGGGGTGGGGGCAGGGGGGAGAAATGACCCAAGCCTTGTATGCACATATGAATAATAAAATAAATAAATAAATAAAAATAAAGTAGCAAGAGCAATCATTAAAAAAAAAAAAGGATAGCTATACAGAGAGATTCCTAGCATTGCTTTCATGTACAAATGTGTTACAACCCAAGTTGATTCATCTCTTACTGATCTTTACACTGGTTCCTAATCCCCTTCTCATGTTAACCTCTCTGTTGCTTTAAGTTTTCTGCATTAGTTCCTCTGGGGTGGGGACATCATACACTTAATATTCTGTTCAGTATTTGTCAATCCGAGCAAATAATAAAATTATTTTCCATTTATAGTATTCTACTACACAGTAGCATGACTAAAGATACTGGCAATGTGTAGTATATTTCCCAAAAAGTTAGAAGAATGGATTTTGAATCTTTTTACCACAAGGAATAATAAATGTTGAGAAAATATCTATGCTTAACCTGATTTGAACATTAAAGATGGTGTACCTGAATCAAAACATCATGGGGTGACCCATAAATATGTATAATTATTATATCAATTAAAAACTTCATACTCATTTATACTCCATGTAATTGTCCTGCTATATATCTTAGCTAAGATATTGAACTTTAACTTGTGTGTAAACTTATGTGTATGTAATGTTTTCTATTATTAATGAAATAGATGGTATAGGAACTCAGGCTCGAGATACGGATTAGCATGCACGTAGTGTTTTCAACCCAAGTGGTGACCAAATTAGGCAAATAAAAAAGAAGAAATCATCTAGCTAAAGTTGAAGTTTTGATAAGCAGGAAATAGGTTTAGCAGTAGTATATCCTTGTATTAGTCAGATTTTACATAGTTGTGACAAAATATCTGACATAAAATAATTAAGAAGGTTCAATCTATGGATGTTCTGCCCCATTCTCATTGGCCGAACATCTCCCACGGTGGTGGGAGAGTGCAGTAGAGGAAGTTCTTCACCTCATGGAAAAAAGGAAGCAGAGAGAAAGAGAAAGAGAGAGGAGAGAGATTGAGAGAAAGACCAAGGCCAGATATAACCATCAAAGACTTGCTCCAAGCAATCTACTTCCTCTACTTAGGCTCCATTGCTCAAGTTGCCAATACCTCTCAAAATAACACCAACAGACAAGGACAAAGTGTTCAACACATGAGCCTGTGAAGAACCTTTCTTATTCAAGTAATAGTATTCTATCTCTGATTCCCAAAGGTTCATGACCATCTCATAGTACAAAATGCATTCATTCCATCTCTAAGAATCCCCAGTGTCTTAACAGTTCCAACATTGTTCAAAAGTCTAAGTCCCAAGATTTTACTGAGACACACAGCAATCTTGTAGCTGTGAGATACTATAAAACCAAAAGAGAAAATTACATACTTCTAACATAAAATGGCATAGAGTCAACAAATAAACATTCCATTCCAAAAGAGATGAATAGGAGCATAGAAAAGAGGAGTGAGACCGAAGCAAGATTGACCCTTGCAAGGCAGACATTAAAATCTGTACCTCCATATCTGGCACATAGCAGTGTATTGTGAGTCCCAACAGGCTTGGGTATCCCCATCCTTGTGGCCTTGCCATTTACAGCCCAAAAGGCTTCTCTTCTGGACTGGGTCCACTCCTTGCCTGCAACTTTCTTAAGCAGATACTGCACATTCCTGGCATCTGCAACTTCCTGGAGTCTCCACTGCAGCTTAGACTTTCCCATCACAGCTTCATTCAGTCCCCTCTTAGGTGCTGCCTACAAGGATACTGACCCTCGTATACATTAGGCCTTCCTTTGAAATATGGGTGGAAGCTTCTATGATCCCCTAACTCTTGCATTCTGTATGCCTGAACAACCAGCATCATGTGGACAACACCAAGATCTGTTGCAGTAGCTGGCCATCTAGAGTCATATCTGTAGTGACCCTGTTTTTTCTGATCAAACTAAAAGTTCTTCAAGTCTTTCTTCTCTGCTTTTTGCCATTGATTCTCACGGTGAACCTAGCTAAAAGCAGCCAGCAATAACAATGCCATAACCTGAATGCCAGGCTGACTTAAAATCAAGATTAATTAGTCTGTTATCCTTAACCTCAGTCTGTCATCCTGTCCATATTCTTGTTGATGTCCTGGTCGTCTGAATTCTCACTGGAATTTCCCATTAGGCTCTACTTATAGTTTTTTTAAACCTTTTGTAGACTGTTTTTCCAAACTCTTCTAAATTCCTCTCACAAACCAGTTTCAAAGATTTATGAATGACATGGTCAGATTTAGTCACAGCGAAAACCTCACCTCTCTGGTACCAATTTTATTTATCTATTACTTTTATATGGCTGTGACCAAAATACCTGAGAGAACAGCTTACAAGGGGGAAGAATGTATTTTGCTCCCAGTTTGAGAGGGTTCATCCATGGATATTTGGCCCATGCTCTTGGGCAGAATATCATGGTGGTGGTGTGTGTGACAAAGGAAGTGCTTTACCTCGTGGCAGACAAGAAGTAAGAAAGAGAAAGGGACTCGTGACCAGGTACAACCTCCCCAGTGACCTATTTCTTTCCACAAGATGTACCACTTCTCAAAATAGTGCCAACAGTTTTGGCCAAAGTGTTCCACACATGAATGAGAGACATTTCACATTCAAATCATAACAATCTTTAATGCTGCATGTGTCATTTTTTAAGACAACATAGTTTTTGAGATGCATTTTCATTTTGTATTTATTGTTTATCTAAAATTAAGATTTAAATAAATGTGCAGTATTTTGTCTGGACAACCTATCACCTGTCTTTCTAAATTATAGAACTGAATTCAAGTTAAAATAGAACATCCAGAAATGTTTTTTCCAAGAAATCCTTATAAAATATACATTTTTAAAAAAGGATTAGCTGCAGACTGAGTGTCCTGGGCAAAGAATGCTTATGGATAGAAGATGAAGCTAGAAGGCTGAGCTTATTACCTATTTAAGATAAGAGATAAAGAACACATACACAAGGAACAGAATAGAAAATTTGGAGAAAAATAGAATTATTGGATATGAAAGTGATAAAATAACAGGAAACACTTTAGCAAGCTAATGAAACAAAAATTTCTGGAGAAACTGGACATCCTTGAACTAGTGCTCCTGAGTTACTCTAGCACTTAAAAATCTATTTTCACGAAGAAACCAACAACATATTTTCAAAAAGAAAATATGATTCAGTTACTTCCATGCTTAAAACCCTTAATGGCTTCCTATTTCCATTAAAACACTCAAAAGATCAATCATCTGATTCCTGCCTTACTCTTCAACTGCATCTACTATCCTACTCCTCCTCACCACCCTCAAGGCCCCTAGCACACTAGCTGCTTTGTCTGTGAGAAAAGCATTGGTTTACCTGCAGAAAGGCCCTGAGTCTTCTGTTTCCTGCATTGCCATTCATCCTTCCAGTGTAATGTCAAGTGTCCCTTCCTGTCATCGGGCATTCTTGATTTCCCTGTTTCTATCAAGTCCCTCTATTTTATGATGCCAAAATCTAACTACCTCTCCTCTGTACTACCTATAGGGTTGATTGTCTTCTTCTTTACAACCTTTTAATTGTAGCAAATATTACAGATATATAATCAGACACAAAAAGTCTCATGTGCCATCATCCAATCCCAATGCTATGATCTAAATGCTATGTCACCAAAAAATTAATTTACTAAAATCCAAACCCCCAGAGTGATAGTATTAAGATGTGGAGCTTCATGAGGACCTAGTGAATAGAATGAATACCCTTATAAAGGAGGCCATAGGGAGCCTCTTCACCTTTTCTTCCTGAAAGATGGCTGTCTATAAGCCCGGCCTCTTGCCAGACACAGAATCTGTCAGCACCTTGATTTTGAAATTTGCAACCTCCAGCAAAATAAGGAATAAATATTCATTGTTTATAAGCCACCAAACTTAATGGTATTTTGTTATAGTAACCTAAACAGACTAAAGCAAAATCCAACAAATAGCAATTCATGGTAGTTTGATTTTAGTATGCTGTCATCTATTTCCCTCCAAATTATTTTACGACAGTTCCCATTTCCTCAATTCAACATGTAGCTCTAAAAGATTGATATTTTTTAAAAGGTAGTTAATTCACAGCTAAAGTTCCAAATATGTTTGTGTGACTATTTGGATTATTAGATTCATATAAGTCTCCTTCAGTGGACTATAAATTTCAAGAGAAGGGGAACCATATCAGTCATTAATTCCCGCTATATCACATCATCTAATAAAATTTAAGTGCTCAGCAGTTTTCTGCCTGTAAATAGATATTTATTGAATCCTTTTAGTTTTCAATTTTATCTGATCCTTTTTAGTCTACATTTTTTATTTCTATTTTCATTATAGCTTGCATATAGAACAGGATTTTCTGTGATTGCTCATTGTCAGATATTTCTTCAGAGGATTTATAAGCTCTCCAGACTAATTTATCATCCCAGATTCTATTGTAGCTTAAAAATTCCACTCAAGAGGAGGTAGGTGGGTGCCCATTTAATGTAACAGAACCTGAAATGCAATATGTTGTTAATAAGACATGCAGATAGTTTCCTCTAAAGCTGAAATATGAAACAATACTTGTGGAGTGACTATTAAAACAAAAAATTTAATAAGATGAAATTTAATTAGAAAACTATAATCCTCCTTCATTTGTTAAGTTACCTCATAATTTCCAATAGATTCCATTATTTAATAAATGCTCTTAGGGGAAAGATAGAAGTATTTTCACTAAATGTTCTTCACTAAAATGTAAAACCCACTGCTCACTGTTTGTTTGCAACAGAGGCCTTGTTCTCTGCAGACATTATTAAATATTTTTGAATGCACTAGTGAATTAATTAGTTAACTATAAATTCTTCTTGGTATGAAAAGTTACTTAAATCTCAGGCTAAATTAACAAAATTGCAGGTTTAAGTAGAACCAAAGAAGGAATAGACCTGTTTTGCTCATGATAACAGATCACACTGTAGTAAGACTATGCTTAGATCTGAACAGCCTACTTAAAGTGGATGTATAATGCCACATTACTTACAGAGAAGTTGCCCAAATGACTACAACACTGAAATCTAGTAAGTACAGCAGGAGATAATGAGTGGTGGTGAAACAGAAAGGTCAATGTATCTAAATATACAAAGTGCCACTTATGTAGAAGGGGGTTTGATTTGCTTGGGTGGCACCAATGAGTAATCCAGACCAAGTGACTAGAAGAAAAATTTCAGCTGAAAACAAAGGAAGGATGTGCTAGAAGGTAGACCCATCCAAAAATGTTAGAAGCTAGCTTTATTTGCTGCATTTATTAATTTATGTTATGGAGCTATACCAACATAAAGTAAGAAGACAATGAGTATTAGAAGAAAATTAAGAACACTGTCCATATTTTCAGAATAGAAATTCTTATAATATCAAAGGTGAAAAATATTCTTATGTTTCACAAGTATGGCAAAACGTAAAACCAAGAGGAACTATTTTCTTGATAATGCAAAAATATTTCAAGAATATGAAAACAGATAGAACTTGATAACTGGAGAAATGAATTGAACTAAAATACTATAAGGTTGAATATATGATTTTCACTTATACTTTTTTGGAAATAAACAGATATTTGTAAATAATTAAGAGTAAATTAATATAATTTTACTACAAAATTTAGTATTGACCAATAATAATAAAGAATAATAGAAACAATAAAACTTAAAATATGAGTGCAAAATAATTTAAGAGGCAAGCTTGGAAAATTCTTAATTAAAGTTCATTGAAATGTCTTTCTGGGCTTTCACTCCAAAATTGAGAAATTCATTCTCAGAAGAAGTAGCTTGATCCATTTTGAGATGCTGGAAATTATTATAAGGTAAGTTAAATAACCTGTTCCCATAATTTCCACCTTTCATCCTTCATCTTGTCCTCCAGAACTTCTCAAAATCAGCTAAACCTTTCTTCCATATTTGAGTCCATGATATAAAAAGAGCTGTCCAGTTCCTAATTCTTTTCTTTTCCAAATGAAGCATTCACATCTCTTTTAGGTGCCTCCCTCTCATATCATGAGTTCTGGACAACAACCCAGAAATGTTCTAATTTCTTGTCCTTGAAAATTTTCCAGTTTGATTAAAAGACCTCTAAATTGAGCTTCCATGGAAGAACATGGTACTGTAGATGAGGCCTTCCCAGAACAAGTAGATATGCCCCATCTTGCCCCCTTCAAAAAACAGGATTCCATATTGAGTTTATTTAAAGATAATGCTGATATCCTCTTACTACATAACATAAAATTGCATTTTAACTAGTAGTAATAGTAAATTTTCTATGTAAATAGTACCATAAACTTCCCAAATCATCTTTTTTGAAAATAAATGGAATATTATTAAATCAGAAAATAATGAATTTTCTCATTTTATAATTGAGAATATTTAAATATGGTTTAAATGACACATTTAGGCCTGTAACCAAGTAGTAACAAAAATTAGTCCTGAAATCCAGCCCAGTGCATTCCATATTTCATTATAACATACTACCTTTTCATATGTGCTTTCCACAACATTTAACACTACCTATGCTAAATAAAATTCTTCAAATAATAGTAAAGAGAGTAACAAATAAGTAGTATATACTCTTCATTGCTTATTTTTTATTCTCCTGAACACATTTTTAAATAGGCAAACAGAAAGTATTGATTTAGTACTTCTGAACAAGAGGGGGCTTTTCCTAAAAAATTGGTAAAAAAATTGGCCTTCAGTTCAAGCTGTCAAGTCATTTCTCTGAGGATCTAAATGGTGAACATAGCATTTTCAGCTAAGGCTTTTGGGACAGTAAACAAAATAAAAATAATGTGCTTAAGCCAAAACTTATGAATTATGGGCTCAAAATTTATTAGCAAAGACCTAAAAGCCATTTAAATAAGTGAAAATGATACTGTTTTCATCAGATTTTCAGTTTCTTTCCAGCAATGAATAGAATAAATCCATTAGAGCTGCAAACATATTTCAGCCATCAGATTTCAGTTGGGAGTCTGCCTAATAGACTGTGGCTGATGCCCACAGAAAGCAAGAAAAAGATCTTTGAACCAGGGTTTCTAAATAAACGTGGCATGTGTAATTTATACATCACTCAGTAGTGCTGGTGAATCCCTTCTTTCTTAGATTTTCAGACACAGGTAATAGCATCTGCAATTAATTTTTTATGTAAATTGTTCTTATGTATCATGGGATAATGACACAAGGGCTATTTCCCTGAGAACCATGTTTTCTCTGAACTTACAGGTGCTCTGCATAGCACTTCAGCACAGCCTGCAAAAAACAAGGTTCAAGTCCCTTACCAGCAAATAAAAATTATTTCCCAAGGATGGGGCACCTGACTGGCTTTTAGCACCTTGCAAATAATGCTCATTTTGTAAAAACACAGCTATAGCAATTCAACCTCTCTCCTTTCTTGTGACACTACCCATGGTCACTTTAAGGACTGCCATGTTATTTTGTCACATTTACGGCATTCTGTGTCTTCTGCCCTTGGGAGCTACATTTGGCCCTATTTGGCTTTGAATCACACTTTATAACCTCAAAAGGTTTTCTCATGTAAAATATTCATTAGTAATATTCATAAATTCATGTAACAAATTTTTCCTTATTGTTTTATTTTCCCATTCAAAGACAATCAAGAGAAAAGCTCTTTTCTCCACCCGAAAAATTAAATCATTTATCCTTCATCTGAAGATGTGAGGTTTCCAGCAACAGCAGTAATTTATTTACCCTTTTTTCATTTTATTGGGGATTAGCATAAAATCATGAATAGAACACTGGACTTGCAGATTCATCAGTGAATCCAGACAATGCCACATGTTAGGATGGTAAAGTCACCCCCTCTCAATGTAGGTTTCTTCATGGGAACTAACAAAATGTTAGTTTAAAAGACATTATCATGATAAAATTAGGCAATTTTTGAATTTGGTAGTTTCTAAAATGTTTGCTAAATCATTAGTAAAAGATTCAGTTTCTGTCACACTTTGATTGTTTTTTTTGAAGCTGAACACATAATTTTTGTGGACATAGACTGGTATTCTCAAAGCCCCAACCATATTGTACAAGTTCATCAAACAAATACAATCATTAACCAGGGACACAAGATATATTATTATAACAGAAGGTGGTAAAATCTCTTCAGAGTAAATTAAATGTGTGTTTCTAACTACACTTTAAATATTGACAGCATCATTAAAAAAAAAAACCCAGGGGTATTATTATTGCACAGTTCTTATTTTCTTAACAGCCCACAGCTTTATTTTTAAAGTGATACACTTTTTATTCTTCATTTTCTAATTTCATGTCCAAAATAAGAACAGAAAATTTATAGCTAGCAAAAAGACTTGAGATAAAGGTTATACATATGTCACATAAATCTGAAATTTGATTAAACCACAAAAATACCACCCTTCTTAACTCTTGATCCCTTTTCCCCTTTTGCCACAATTAGTTCTGTTACAGTGCTGGGTATAGAACCCAAGTCATTGCATGTGCTAGGCAAGCACTTTACCATTTGAGCTATGGACCCAATACTTTTGGATATTTTTATTTCATTTTTGAGGCAGGGTCTTGCCACCACCTTTGCTTAGGCTGGCCTTGAATACAGGATACTCCAGCCTCCACTTACAGAGTTAGTGGGACTACAGTTTGCATCAACCCCATTTCATAATTAGTTCTTAATGGATATAAGTGGGTATTATAAAATTAAATTTTGACAACTCAGCTATGTATTTCAAATATAGAAACAGAATGCCCTTGGAGTCAAGAAATGTTTGTGTTATGTTTCTTCAAATTGCATAGTCTTTTGCAAATATGTCACTGAAGAGACCTGGTTGAAAAGTTTAAATGTCTTTTAGGTAATAATCATTTATCTCTCCAATTAATAAAGTTTTTCTTGCAACAAGAGTGACAATTTTCAAGGAATGTTACCATAAGGTTATGTTATCAGGTATATGGGTACATTTTTAGAATATCTATAAAACAGTAAAAATTAATTTCTAAGAGTTGACAGACATTGAATTCATGGATTGAATCTGTTTCATGAAAGAATGAAATTGAAGGAGACTGGATTCAGTTCTATGAGTTTGCAGAGAAATCCCAAATCTAACTTTTTAGATTACACTATTTAATGGAATAACAATATTTAAATAATATAAATGTGCATCATAAGAAATAACACTATTAAGTGTAAGAACATCTAACATAATAACACATAGTGCATAAATTTAAATAACAGGAAACTAACTTGGACAACTTTTTAGAGCATGCTGCACATTCATAAAATAAATATTTTGGCAATTTTAGGGAGGGATTTTTGCACCTTTTCTGTAAAATGTATTTAGGTTAATTTATCAATTCTCAACTACCAGAACATACAAATCTCTTGAAGAACATAAATGGAGCTGGAAGCCTGCTATGATTTAAACTTAAAAAAATATCAGGTTTACGTTTCCAAACACAACTTTTGAAACTGGCAAGAGTGAGCAAGAAACTGCAGGCCTAAGGAAACCTAGAATGGGATTACTCCAAGACACTCTCCAAATAGAGACTTGACTATATCAGTTCACTGATCTTTATAGACACCAGTCTGGAGAACCAAATTACCAGTAATTCATTGGAACTGAAATTTTTATTCAAGTATTTCTCACTTACTGGAAATCATATGTATTTCAATTTCGCATGCAATTTGAATTAGTCATTTGCTGTGTGATGTTCCCACCCCATGCAATGAATTTTCCTTAAACGTTTCTGCACATTTTCTCTTTTTTTCATTCACTACATCAAAATAACAACTGGAAAGAGTGAAAGTACAGGTGTCTTATAATCAGTTGAAGTGAATTAATAGACATGATTTGTTTGAACTAAAATTCTTTATGGGTTTGGTCCCAAACCCAGATTTATTATATCTGCTTACACAATACTTTCAGCACTCTACGTTATTCACTATTAAAAGCTTTATCTTAAGAATTAATTTGAAACAATTTTTCTGTTGCCATGAAGAATTTGATAGCAAAGTTAATGAATTATGATCCAAATCTGTTCAAATATTTCAAAGAAGAATAGAATCCATTCAAAATCTTTTCTTATAAAATGTCTTCTTTTTTCCCATAGCATGATTTTGAAGATACTGGATTTCTTTTTCCATTCATTTCTTAAGTTATCTCCTTTAGAGCTCTCCTGCATCTGGCGGTCTCAATTTTGACACATTAGTTCCTATAATAAAATGGAAAAAATTAAAATGGACAAACAAAAATCAGCATGACAAAATCAATGAAGATATTTTTAGTTTTAATAACATAAAGCCAAGAATATAAACCACAACTCTGAATAAAATGTCATATTTGTAATTATTTTATAACAAATACTCTATAATATGCCTCTTTAGACAATGTGGAATATAGGGAGCAGTTAACCTCTCCTGAGACATTTATATAGATCATGCAATTACCCAGGATGTGGAAATGAGATTTATTGAACAAAGAAACTTGGATGCCTGGAGTGAGCCATTACTTTTTGTGGTCTCCAAATTTATTTTCCCTTATTTTCACCTGTGTTCAACTGTTTCTGATTTTATCTTTGTGTTGTATGTTCATATTTTTATAACCACCAATTCTTTTGAATAAAGAGGATTACAAAATGAATGAATGAATGCATGAGCAAAGAAACACACACACACACACACGCACATCTTGAGGATAAGTCATTGTTTTGAGTCACAAAATTGAATTCAGTTGCTGTTATCTAGACTGGAGAAGTTCCATCCCACCAGATTTCCTGAGAAAAAATTTTCTTTTCTCCTTTCAGTGAAAGGCACACAAAGATTAAGTAACCCAAGGTGGGCAAACATTCTTTGTAAAGGTTCATATAGTAAATATTTTTAGATCTCTATATAAGCATTCCTTGTCACACATTCTTGTTGTTTCCTTGTCACCCTTTAAGTGTGTATAACATTGTTCTTACTGGCAGTTGTATGAAAAAACAGGTCTCCATCTACTGTCCAGCAGGCATTTTGTAAGCTCTGAGGACAATGTTACAGTATTTTAGGCATTATTTGTGTATCCTTCAAGGTTGTCTCACCTCACCCTGGAATGGCATAAACTCTCAACAAATCTGGCCTCCTGACTTGATCCTCTTTTTTGTCACTGATGGAAACCCCAATTTCCTGGACCCAGATTCTCTTAGAAGTACTCACTAAAGCAGGATTCAGTACATCATAGCCATGAAACATTCTGAGTTTGGAAGCTGAAGGAACCTGATTCAGTATCTGACTATGTAACATTTTAACAATGAGGCTTTATTTAAAATAAAGGGGTGTTTTACTGGTCAAGTCTCTTCTGAGTAAAAGAAGAGCAATAAAACTGAAATGAGAGAATATTTGAGAAAATATTATCTTCTCTTTCCCAGAGTATAGAGCACTGTGATGGCTCACACTCTGCAAGTTTTCTTCTCTTCCCACTGAGCATCCATCCAGCTGCAGGAGCATAGGAGTGCTGATATCTCACAAAAGCAAGGCTGCAGGGCCCAGAAGGAATACTGTTGAGTATTCCTTCTACTCAACAGCAGGCAAGCTCAGCATTACTTCTTCAGAACATTTATGTCTGCTGATATGTCCACTGAACTCATTATCTGCAAACATTTATCAAGCAACAGATACTTGGGAAGGCACCCAGTCAAAAGCTAGAGCATAGCACTGAGGCAACCCATATACAAAGGAGTATTCTAGAATCCTTGCGCTCATCTATCCTGATATCCCTTCTTGCCCAAGCTAATTCCGGAAAGATTTGACTTGACTATATAACATTAGTAAAATAATATGAAAATAGTATTCAACATATCAAGAGCTGGCAATGTGTGTCTTTGCAAGAAATATGCTGCTATTTTTATATCATATTAATTGAAAGCTTTTTTAAATTTCAATACTAAGTCTAGTATGGGTTTATACCTTCTTGGATTGTGGTCATCAGGTGTTTCAGAGAAGGTCACACACTGTGCATATCTCTGCAATAGAAATTAGATCTAAAGAGAAGCTCACCGTGTCTGAAATTGCATTTCCCTTATTTCTGCCTCTAATTACTAGTTTCCAAGGCTATAAAGAAACCTTTTTGTGCTGAGATGCTTTGCAGCTCATCTATATTGGTGCCAATAATAAGTGCTAATGATTTTATATTACACCAGAATCTTCCTTTAGATCATTCTTGAGATATGATGTGTTGCACAGATCTCTCCAGTTATATGCTATCCTTATATGCAAAATTCCTCATCATGTCTCATTAATTCTATTACTATGAAATCAAATAACCAATATTTCATACATAAAAGTATCAGAATTATGCTAAGGCAGCAATATTTAACACTGATTTTTCATTTGACTCTGTTACAAAATTGCTTCAATAGTATATAGCAACCATTTTGTATAAATTTGTCATTTAAAAAAATCATAGATGATTGCACCTACTATTGAGAGTCTCTATGCTTGACCTTGTGGGACACAGAAAGACAAAGAGAAAAGTCTAATTAGTGCTAACTTAATGTGTGCTATGTCTTATGATGAGTTATTAAAACTTATCTTGTAACTTAGCACCCATTACTAGTCTATAAAGAATTCTATTTTTCTCCTAGTGTAAAAAATTATACACAAAAATGTAATAGCTCACAAGATGAAGGTAGATCTCCTCCCCAAAAGTCTGTGAAATTTCCATGAGATAAAGAAGCCCACCACCTAGATGAGGCAACGAAGCCACAGTGGTCACCAGGATTCCTATGGCCTGACCCAGCTTTTACTTCTGGTTGAGTTTTGCCAGAGCTGTGCTTGGTATGTAGCTAATTATTTCCCAATAGCAGGACAAGATCCTTGTTCATTTCCACCTAATGTCCCTTGCCTTATGAAGTTTTCCAGGCTGCATAATTAGAAGAGTCACTACTCTAAGATAAGAATGTACACTGGCTAGTTTTACCTCCTGCAAATGTGTCCTGGTCTTGTGATTCTCTAATTTTATTTGCCTCTATAGAATCTCTTTCTGTGTCATCAAGTAATTCTCTGATCTTTAGTTACTGCCTGAAAACCCTCTCAAGACAGTAAGTTGGGATAATCATATAGTTCACTTTGTCTATTTACCTTGTTTCAGAGGACATTGCCTGAAGTCTCTTCAATCTCAATATGTACTGTTTATTGTTGATTGATATAATCTGTCCTTTTTGTCTTTTTGTTTTTAGGAGAGAGAGAAATTGTTAGTTCCTGTTACTTCATTTTGATTTGAAGTCTGAGTCCATCTACCTGTCTTTAAAAGTAGTAAATACAACAGAAGAGCAAGATCTTGCACAAAATGGTGATTGGTCTAGGTCTATTGGGGAAAGCATTGCACAAAATGGTGATTGGTCTAGGTCTATTGGGGAAAGCATTAGGAAATAGAAAGATACTAAGGCAGTGCTGTGATTGAATCTAAGCTTTATCTCCTGGAAAACTTATTTCACCTCATAGACATGTTTCTCAACCCATGTAAGGGGCCCAGCAGAGTAGAACTTGATTATCAAGTAGCAGAAGGTCTAATCCTTCCTTGGTTTGTGCAGTGTCACCATTCATAAATAACTGAATAAGCATGTTCTCTTTATCTTAGAAACCAAGTCCCTTTATCCTGTTGTACCACATCAGAACCCTATGTACCACATAGATACAGTTTTCTGTATCTCTTTTGAGTATTCATACTTGATGGGTCTTTTTCTTCAATATACACATTTTCAACAGAAATAATTGCTATTCTCTTTTATAAGAGGAGAATTACCTCTTGAAAACCTGATTCTCCACTTCACTTTAGAAGATTCTCATCTAAAGACAGGAACCTTGTAACTCAGAGAAGTTCATAGTGTTCAGTAAACAACCTGGCTGTTCATGGCTCTGAGGTTTTTGATCTCCATCTTAACCAATCTGAGAGCTTCCCTTTCTCCCACCATCATTACCTATGACTCCTTCATATCCCTGATGAAGAGCACATTTCCTAGGAAGCATGTTACCATGTGTCGACCTTCTGGAAACCCTGTGCTTATTTCTCCCACACACTATGATGCATTCTTTCATTCTATATACTTGTTCATTGTGACACCCCTCAGTAGAACATAGAAATCTGCATAGTTTAAATAAAAGGGATAGTTTAAATAAAAGTACTGGAAATGGGTAAAAGATTGTTCACTAGTAATGCCCCCAATGAAATGCTTAGGCAGTTACTATGCCAAAGTTGAATGCAGGTGGGAGCATCCCCAGGTCCATCTGCCTAGATGTAAATTGTCTTCTCAATTCTTCTAATCATAACTTAGGCTTCCACATTTCATTATTATCTTACTTCTCTGAATGATATCCAATATTGAAGGACCTCTTACTACCTCTCCTGCTGCAGCTGTGTCAAAACCAAACCATCTCTTGTTGGATGATGATATTTACCTACTCATTTGTCCAGGTTTCTCCTCAGTCTTGCCTTTATTTTTGTCTCAACATAGAGTACAGAAGGATCCTGTATATCAAGGGTAAGGCCAATTTTATAATTGCTCTGAGACCTCATAGAAAGAGAAGGTAGAATGGTACTGACCAGAAGTTGAAGCACTGCTGGAGATGCTGGTCAAAGGACACAAAATTTCAGTTAGACAAGAGGAAAAATTTCAAGAGCTCTATTGCATAACATGGTGATTATAGTAAATAACAATATAATATATGCTTTAAAACTGCTAAGAGTAAAGTGTTCTCACAAAAATGACAACCATATGAGGTAATAAACATGATAATTAGCTTAATTAGCCATTCCACAAAACATACACATTTCAAACCAACATGTTTGCCAAATGCTGTCTTTTGATGGGAAGTTGAGTCCATTGACATTCAATGTTAATATAGTTAGATTTGTGGTGATTCCTGCAATTTGGTTGTTTAAGGGTGGGATTGTGTGCTTCCAAATCAATCCAACTCTGAATACTTATCTTTTCTTCTCCCTTGGTTTGATACTTCCTGTTCTATCATGGTTTTGTTTGCTTTCATCTTCTGTGTACTGAATTCCTTGTAGAATTTTCAGTAGTAGTGTCTTTGTGGTCATATATTGTTTTAGTTTCTGTTTATCATGGAAGATTTTTATTGCTCCTTCAATTTTGAATGATACTTTTGCTGAGTAGAGTATCCTAGGGCTGAAATTATTTCATGAAGTACCTGAAATACCTCACTCCATGCCCTTCCTGTTCTTAAGGTTTCCATTGAGAAATCTGCTGTTATTTTGATCAGTTGACCTTTATTTTTTTTCCTCTCTTACATCCTTCACTTTTCTTTCACTATTCTCTGTGCTTGTTGTTTTAATGACAATACACTGTGAAGAGGTTCTATTTTTGTCCAGTCTGTTTGGTGTCCTGGAGTTTCCTGTACTCCAATGGGCAAAATTTTCTCAAGATTTGGGATATTTTCTGTATTTTATTGAATAAATAATATTTCATTGAATTTTATTGAATTATAGTATCCCTTTGCTTATGCCTCTCCTCCCTCAATGCCCATGATTCTCAGGTTTGGGCTTTTGGTGGAGTCACTGAGTTCTTGCACATTCCTTTCACAGCTCTTGAGTTGTTTGACTATGACTTCTTCTGTTTTTCTTTAATTTCTATTTTATCTTTGAGCTCTGAGATTCTGTCTTCCACTTGTTCTAGTCTTCTGGAATGGCCTTCCAATGTGCTTTTTATTTGACTAAAGGGACTTTTTATTTCCAGGATTTCTGTTTTTTTTCCTGAGATTTTTGCATATCTTTGTTCAACTCCTGTTTTATATTTTATGTTGTTATCTTTAATTCATATATCTCTTTTTATAGTCGTTTGTTTACTTTGCTGTTTGTTGAAGTTCTCTTAGAGTTCATTTATTTGTTTCTGTATCTTCTCATGGTCTTTATTTTTGGTGTCTTGAAATTTCTTGAGTGCATATTGTACATTCTGGAAAACCGTATTTAGTATCTTCTCCATGAATTTTGCACTGATTTCCTCTTTGAGGACTTTTTTTGTGGATGTCACTGGGCTCCTTAATGACATTTATTGTTTTATTGGAGTCAGGAACTGGCTATCCATTGTTTTCTTTTCCCACTGAATCCTGTATTAAATTATTTTTTTGAGGAGAGTGGTTTCCATCCTTCTTCTTCCTATTGCTCTGCTTGGTGCTGTGCGACTATGTTCTTGATAAGCTAGTTGGTGGTTTCAATTGCCTTTTTCTTTCAGTTAATTTAATTTTTGTGTTGTTAGTATCTTGGTTTTTAGCTGGATTGGTGTGCTTTTTCTGTCCCTGGTTTGGAGGTGTAATTTAGAAATAACAAATTCATAGGCTCAATGCCATATCAGTTGTGTGGTTATATCTATAACAGTGGAGTTAGGGGTGGTAATGGTTATTAGGCTAGATATAGAAATTGGAAAATATGCCACCAATGGGCAGGAAAAGGGGTGTGTGCGTGGGGAAAGCGTTACGGGCACTGCTGGGGCTTTTATCCCTTGTGTATGTTTAGGTATATTTCTGTTGTAGTGGAAGGTGCTTGTGTCAGGGACTGCAGGGAGCTGGAGTTCTGTACAGTCAGTGGGTGGTGAGTATATAGGAGGGAGGGGTAATGTGGTGACAGGTCAGGAGAGGGAAGTGTAGACAGTGGGAAAGAGTGAATGAGAAGGAGCAAAAATAGTAGTTGGGAGGTAGAACAATGGATTGTAGCACACAAGAAAGAGGGAAAGTGAAGGGGGTAAGAATAGGGATAAGAAAGTAGTGATGGTGAAGTTTGATAATGTAAAAATAAAACCCACCCCTCCCAAAAAAACACAATAAAAAAACACCAAATTCAGGAACCACAAAAAGTTCAATATTTTGGTAAAAATTCTGCAGTTATTCCTCTGGTCTAATCCTGGTATTAGTTTACAAGTGGAAGCTCTGATGTGGTCTCACCAGGTGACTGGCTTGTGAGTAGTATTTGGTCCTTCTGTCCACAGGGTTAGTTGCAATTGTGAGGTGAGGTAAGTCTGCCAGTTCACGGAGGGTGGTTAGAGCTGTTGTTGCTTTCACCAGGCAGCAGCTGTGTTGCCCTTCAGCTGCAGCTTTGTTTGGTCTGCTCCTTGGCCAGTAAGGTGGGGCAATTCAGTTTTGAATGCTGCTCTCTCTCCCACAGTATCAGCTCTGGGATCTACCACCTGCTCTGCTTTGCAAAGTTGGTCTGTTGGCCCACCACCGCTCTCAGCCTTTGTGCCTCTCCCAATCTCTGCTGGGTGCTAGCAGCTCCTCTGAGAAGCTGGCTTGTTTTCCAGGGCAGATTCAGCATTCCACCCCCACCTCTGCTGTCAGTGTTAGATTACAGTTTGCTGTTTATGTTTTTCAGTTTTGTTGGGAGGAAGACTCAGTCTGCCCAGGAACTTTACTGAATAATGTTCCCAAATGGTGGATAGGGGAGTCCTGTGTGTGGTGTGATGCTCACCTCTTCATTCTGCAGATTCACACAAGCAGCTTTGGCCAGAGGGAGAAATGGCATCACTTTTCTGAGTGCATCATGCTATAAGGAGGCTTTCCACAGGCTAGGGGTACAGAATGTCACAGAGTTTGATTCTGATTGATGCTCTGACTTCAGCTTATTAAGAGAAAAAAAATAAAAAGAGAAATGTCCTGGGGGCTTTTTTACCAGGGCTAGATACACTTTGTTGGCTGTGCCACACAGGATTTTCATGGCTGTTAGGGGCAATTAAAGGCTGATTTAAGGGTCAGTCTTTGAATTTTATCTGCACCTAATGTGATGGCATTTATTATTTTGGCTAGATGCAATCAGAATTACCCAAGTGTAGCTCTGCCATCTCAAGGTGGTTTCTATAGTCACAGAGTTTAGTATGTCTGATTTCCTACCCTAGCCATCATCTTGGATCTCTCAGATTTTTTTTTCTTTTTAATATATTTTTTTGTTCATTTATTCACATGTGCATACACTGTTTGGGTCATTTCTCCACCCTGTCCCCCTTCCACACCCTTCCCCTCTCCCTTCCTCAGTTTCAGGCAGGTCCCGGCCTGCTCTTGTGACTGATTTTGTTGAATAGAAGACATAAACATACTAAGGAAGAAAAGGATTTTTGCTAGTTGAGTTAAGGATAGCTATTCAGAGAGATTCCTACTATTGCTGTCATGTACCCATGTGTTACGACCCATGTTGATTCAACTCTAACTGATCTTTACATTGGTTCCTGATCCCCTGCTAGTGATAACCTGTCATTTTAAGGTTTCTGTTTTAGTTCCTCTGGAGTAGGGACATCAAATGCTTTCATGTTTTGGGGTTTCTACCTATTCCTATATCTCCTGTATGTGCTCTCCCCTTTTCTTGTGATCCAAGTCTATTTAAAATTTTTGTGGTGATACTGTGTTTGAACCCAGGACTTGAAGCTTGCTAGGTGATCACAGTACTGCTGAGCCACAGCTCTCCAATTCCAAAGATTTTTTAATATCAGAGTTGCAGGCAATTCCATTCAGCTTTCTTTCTATATTCTCACACAGAAATGAGTCAAATAATTTCAACCTTCCTAGGTGATGTGAGTTCTGCCCATGAACCTGGCACCACATGCAAGTTACAACAGGAGAGAGACTGAGTCACACACAGCACAGCATCAAGTAATTTTATTCTAGTAAATTTAATAATTTAGATGATATGGCAATTTTATTGAAAGATACAAAGTACTAATACTCCATATATCTCACAAAGGCAGATACATTTTTCTAAAAATATTATAACAAGTTGGATATAGTATTGCACAATAAGGTTAATGCGTAATAGTCAAGTGGGATTTATTACCAGAATGCAAGCTTGGCCTAACATTAATTCAACATTTTAACAATTTAAGGAAGAAAATAAGAATTTAAAAACATTTTGATAAATATTGCAAAATTATTGACAAAATGCAACATTCACTCCTTATAAAAATGTTTAACAAGCTAAAGGAAGAAGGAACTTCTTTCAATCTGGTAGTAAGTATCTTTTAAAAACCTTTAGCTAATGATGAAATATTCAAAGACTGTTTATATGAAGAAAAACACAGAGCTGTCTGTGCTAACCACATCTATTCAACATTTTATGGAAAATTCTAGTCTCTAGACATTGCAATAAAGCAAGTAGAATAAAAACTAAAGTTTTTACTGTGTTTTTAGTCATAGACAAGATATTTGTCCATCAGTGACACAATGGTATCTACAAATTAGCTTTCAAGACTAAGTTAATTTACCAATATTATATGATAAAAGATTGATATACACAATCAGCTTATTTCTACATAATAGCAATGAAACACTGAAAAAATTTTAAATGCAATAAAAATAGCATCAAAAATAAGAAATACACTGACAGTGTATATAAAAATTATAATCTGAAAACTACAAAAAAACTAGATAAGAGTAGTTATAGAAGGAATAAATAAATGAAATTATATACAATATTCATGGTTTTCTGGTCTAAATATGTTGATTCTGCTATAATATATTTATAGAATATTAAATCAAAATCTAGCAATGTTTCTTGTAGACATTAACAAATTAAATCCCCAATTCAAATTGAAGTGTAAAATTTCCAGAATAGCCAAAATAACTTCAAAATAGAAGATTAAATATGGAAGACTAACACTATCTGATTTAAGAGTGTTATAAGCTTTTAAATTAAAATAATGCAGAATTGGAGTAAAAGTAGAAAAGAGAACAGAATAAACTGCCTAGAGACAGAAACACACAAACTGTGGCACATACATGCTTAGATTTTAATATTCATCTAGATTAACTTCATTTTGAATGAGTACCTAAAATATTTTGGATCAGAGACAGAAAAGTTAGCATTTTCATAATAATAACTACATCATTCAGCCACATACCAGTTCTTACCTTTTGATGGTATGATGATGTGATGAAAACTAGATGGAATATTCTCTTATGACCAATGCTCAGACCTTTTATAAGTGAGTAATGGGTTGACTAATCTTTCTCTGCTTATACATAAGATGAAGAGTGATCCAAGGCCCCTAATCCACCTGAATTTTTAAAAACAAGGAAGCTATTTGTACATTGGAAAGGGAATAGAATAGATTTTGTGCTCTTATTCCAATGATTCAGAATGAAAATATTTCTTCCTAAAGGGCAAATAAACCAGTTTCTCTGGCTTTTATGCTTTGGAAATGTCTTCAAGTTCCTAGGCCTCACTTTCACTTAAAATATAAGTGGGTACCTTCAAAGTCAGGCAATCTTGGTGGAGTTGTCGATATATATGTGTATATATATATGCATATATATATGTCCATATATGTATGTAGGCTACAAATTATTTTCATTAGGTTCTCTTAGCCAAGGAAGTCTAATGTTCAACAAAATTTATTCATAAGCTTCAACTCTGAAGAAGCAAAAAATATGTCTTTCATATTCCACAATATATACAATGGAGTACTACTTAAAATTGATGATTTATTAATGCACAATACATCATGGGTAATCTCAGAATAATTATGATAAGTGAAAGAAATTATACAACAATATGTACTGTATGGATATATGAAATTCTGTAAAATAGAAATAATCCATAGTGACAGAAATAAAATCAGTAATAACTTGCCAAAAGCAGATAAACTGAATGCAATTATTACAAAATGTTCAAGAAAATTTTACCCTCAACATATATGTTCACTACCTTGAGTTTATAGATAGTTTCATGAGTCTATGAATATGGATGTGGGTAGACACATATCCATGAACTATCTATTTGTACCAGTATGTACATTAATATATGTGTGTGTAACAAAATCTATCAGCTTTTATTTTATTAATGTACAGTTAGATAATTATACCTCAATCTAGTAATACAAACTAAAGGTGTACATGGATAGTTGTAGTTATCAACTATAGAGCTCAAATTTAGATTGTGTTTCAAAAATGATGATTCTTGAAGTCATATATTCAGAATATTGCACATCACTGCTTCCTTCTGGTTTGAAGATTTTGTGAAAGATACCTCATTTTAAAAGTAGATAGAAGTTTGTAGAAGACCTCATGCCAGGACATTACAGAGATTAAAAATGTTTTCTATTACCTTTCAATATTTTGTTTTCCTTTCATACTATTCTCATGTACAATGTTTATGACACAGCACTAATTATAATAGGGATATTTTTGGGGAGTGTGCTGTCATTTTTAGGATGTTCTATTTCACATCATGGTTCTCAGAATATGAGAGGGCAAGCTGCAATATAGCTTAGATTATTAAAATATTTTGAATAATAAAGTGATCATAAGCTTGAGTTTGTAATTTAGAAAAATGGAGACATGTACTTTGAAATTATATATCTGTACTTTCTTCCCTACCTCCATTATATCCTTTAATACTCTTTCTTTTGCCCTTTTTGTGTTACCTCTTAATATGTGCTCCAGGTGATATATTGTACCATCTTGTTTAAATTTCTGTTCCCTTCCCTAGTCCCAATTAATATGCTTAGCATGAAGATTCATAGGAAAACATGTCTCCTTCTCACTTACTTTGCAAATATTGGCATTTTGTCCATTCAGTTCAGTACTCCATCTGCTAAGATGTAATGCTTTTCAAATGCCATGACTCATGCTCAGATTTGTTCATATTTTAAGTGTGTTCAAATTTTCTATAAATGCAATGATCTCTTTATCCCTTTGTTAAGATTTTGCCTTGTATCTTATTCCTTTTTTAATATTATCATGGATCCACATCTACCATAATCTAGTCTGCTCACATTTGGGCATTGCTCCAGTTTCCAAATTGCTTTCCATTACTGTGCTGGCTATGTTATAATACTGTACATTATTATTTCATTTCATTTAAAAATGTTATCCCATCAGGTTTCACAACATTACTATTAATTTTTTCTAAATAGTCTCTTCTTTGTTTCCAGGCAAAATATTTCTAGCATAATTTATAAAGTCAATTTTCTAAGAGGTAAGAGTAACACTACCTCATCATAAGAATGTACATCATTGCAAATATTGCCACTTTGTGTTGCACTAGCAAATGATACAAACAGCCATAAAATTGAATTGAACTGGTTTCACATTTTGAGAAAATAACACTAATGACAATATTTCTTGGATGCTTTCAGCTCTGGAACAAATCCAAAGTCAGACTGGCTTGTATTAAGTTTATAGAGAGATGTTCAGCAACCATCCAAAATGGTTCAATATTTCTTTATTCTCCCTCAGTAAAGTGATAAACAATAATCTGATATTGACTATCATCCCTCCAATTCTCTATTGACATGGGATCCTGTAACAACCCTATCTGTTCTAGATCCGAAGTTCATAAGACATGTCATATTTGGAGGTAGAGGATGGACAGAGATTTTATCTGAAGATGCACGTACAGCAATCTGGTTTGACAAAGTAAAGGCCAGGGGAGCAGTTTTCCCATTTACATTATATATACACTCAAGGTAGAAATTGTGGACCCTTCATAGAATTCTGCCACAAGTTTCTTGACTCTTACCAGGACACTGAAGACTAACGTTCTTCCTACTCTAAAACAAAAACATAAAACATATGGGAAGTATAATTGCAAACTAAGCAGTTTTTCTTTTTCCAAAACTTTTAACAGTATCTGTTCTTATCTTTTGAAGAAAAGTATATTTATTTTCTATCATTGCACAACAAATTACCACAAATTGAGCTATTAAAGCAATGCATGCATTTTGTTTTCATTCTGCATCAGAAGTTTTGGTGAGTCAAGAAAGGTTCTTTGCTTAGGACCGCACAACTTTAAAGCAAGATGTCAACCAGGGTGAAAAATATTTAAAAGCTTTGGGAAAGAATACACTTCTGTGTGTAACTCAGGTTGTTAGCAGAGCTCAATTCCATGCAAGTGTAGGAAATTTCTAATATTTTATACCATCATTTCTCATCTTTTTCACAGTTCTGGAGAAGAGAGTAGAAAATAGGTGTGGGGAGCATTTTAGAGTTTTTCCTATCATGAAAAGGAATAAAATCTTTCCAAACCATCATTGTTTACAGAGTTATATTGGGGAGGGGTGTCTCAGAGCCTATAAGAATGAGAAAGTCTTTTCTATTTTGGTATCTGTTTTAGCCATGGGAATGGAAAAAAAAACAAACAGAATTTATGATGTTGATCAAGATTATAGAGAAAAAATACATCACTAAGGACAGATCATGAATAAGCATAAGGGTGAATGTAGTGGAAATACTATATTCCTTTGCATGAAAATGGAAAAATGAGACATGTTGAAACAATTTCAGGAATGGGGCGAGGAAGTTAAAGGAGAATGATTGAGGGGGTGAATTCAACTATGATTTATTGTAAGAACTTTTTTAAATGTCACCCTTAATACAAAAATGTATGGTAATAAAAAATAAAACTTAAAAAATCATTAATTGTGTTCTACTTCAATAAATTCAATCCTTTGGGAAAAAAAGAGTTATATACATTTATGGGGTACAGGTGATGTTTTGATATATATATATGGAGTATGAAATGATTAAGTCAACCTAATTAACATATCTATCATCTTTTTTTCTTACCCTTTCATGTGGTAACAGTTCTGAAATTTGCAATAAATTTTTTTGAAACATGTTATGCAATATTACTAAATATGCTCACACTACTGGGCAATAGAGCTCAAAACATTCCTTATGCTAACTGAAACTCTGCACCCTTTTGCCAGAAAATTCCCATTAACTCCCTTACTCCCACTGCCAGCATCTCATGGCTATCACTGTACTCTACTCCTGTGAATTCAACCTTTATAGGTTCCACATATAGATGAGATCATGGTTATTTGCATTTCTATACCAGCCTTGTTTCAGTTAGTGCAATATTTTCCAGTTTTATCCAAGTTGTCACAAATTACAGGATTTTTCTTCTTTTTTTGAGTATTCCATTGCATATAAATATGGAATATTCTTTATCCATTCATCAGGTGATTGCTATCTATGTTGATTTCATATCTTGTCTATTGTGAATGGTGTTGTAATGGATATGGAAGAGTAGATGTTCCTTCAAGATATTGATCTCAGTTCCTTTGGCTCAATACACAGTAATGTGATTTCTGGATCATATGGCAGTTCCATTTTCATTTTTGTTAGGAATCTCCATACATTACTACCAACAGTCTCCAAGGGATTATTTTCCTATGTATCCTCATCAACACCTAGTCTACTTCTGTTTAATAGCCTGGGCACCAAACTATTAAAGTTTCTGCTGTTAAATTAATTCCATTAGCCCATGTTTATTTATTTGAAACTTCAATGAAGTGAATCTGAAAAAAATAGTTCAAATCATACTCAATTTTAAAGGGAGATGGTAACAATAACTACTTTATGGAAATTATTACAAAAACTGTAGGACTGGCCTTGTGGATTGACTCAAGTGGTAAAGCGCTTGCCCAGCAAGTGTAAGGCCCTGAGTTTAAACCCCAATACCACCAAAGGGGGTGAAAATTTTAGGATTGAGCAACTATCATATGATGAATGTTAAACTTATTTTGGGCTTTGTGTTTGTGAATATGCTATACAATTCAACATGGGTAGGAATTATATGTGTAAAACCCAAATATTTTTGAGCATGCATAGATATAGTAATCAAACTATGAATTGGTACACTTTTATAAATCAAGTACTGATGATGTTTCTTATGCATAACATAGTAGATATTGTAAGTAAATAATTTCAGAAAGACTTAAAATATTATACCAAATGCTTTTACTCTACATTTTATCAGGTATGTAAATATTTATGGTTCTTATGTTGAAATTTAATTAAAAAGCACTGTGAATTAGTGTATGGTCACACATTTCTTATTTACATATATGTCAAAATAAAGACAGATTGTTAACAGAAATCATGGGAAATAAATAAAAAGCTCTTTATAAAATTATTAAAAAGTACATGTGTTTCTAAACATATTTGATGCATTTTAATGTATTTTCTTAATCTGTAAATGATGTGCTTTAGTATATAAGATTTCATTTATAGCAAAGAAGAAACATAATATCTAACTAAGAAAATTAAAAGTGCACACATAATGGATTTATGGCATTTGAGAGAGCCAGAGAGAACGTATTTTGCATATGTATGTGTACATTGTATATACATACATAATATTGTCCCTTATAGTAAACCTAAAATTATAATTTATAAATTGTTTAATTTGGAATTTAGTATAGCAAATTTTGGTAAACTAATAAATATTTTAAAATTAGACAAAACTATTAAGATTAAAATAGACATTTCAATTCTTATTTGTTTTTATTTGTGGTTCTGGTATTCAGGGCCTTGTGCCTTCCAGGTAGGTGTTCTACCACTTGAGCCATACTCTTAGGCCTATTTATTTCTGAAGGATACATGGGTTACCTCATGCCTGCAGTGTCTTAAATGACAATTTCACTCCTTTAAACTAAAAAACTGAAAAGCTTCTAAAACTCCAATGATCTCTTAATGAAATATTGATATTTGCATAAAAATAAATGAAAGACAAAGGATGAATAGTAAAATTTTGACTAAAATATTATTTTGCTAACCTGAATTATCCATAATCATATTAAACTTTCCACCTTTTCTATCTTTTTTTTCAGGTCAGAAGGTAAAATATTTAAAAGAAAAAACAAGCATACATAAATTATCAGAACTTTACCATGTTAGAATATTGAGTAATGCATCAATGTTCTAAGTGTGAGTAAATCAATTTGAGTTATATGTAAATGTACATTTCTTGAACAGAAATGTACTCAATTTCAATAAAGAATGGGTTTGCTAAGCAAATTAATCAAAAATCTTGTCTCTTCAACTACCACATGATCTCCAAAGACGTGTTTAGTTCTAAAACTGAAAATTAAGTCCTATCCTGTTAAGAAAATTAAATTTTGCAGACTTAAGTAAGGCTTAAAATTTAAAGCAAATTATACACAATTATTTCAAGGGTATTTTAATTTTTTAATAAGAAAACCCAGTGATATTTATAACTCAAACACGTTTACAATTGATGTTATTTAATGAACTTAAAAACAGTAAAAATGCATTTGCTTTAAAATATTTTCTAATTCACATTCTTTATTTGATGAAAAACAGCACAAAAATACTCTTATACCCTAAATAACAAATTTTCCAATGTATATGATGAGAAGTAAAATATCAAGTGTTTAATAAAAAACTATGCTCATTTTTTAAAATATATAACAAGCTGAAGAGTCCCCAGAAAATTGGTTTCTGGTTTTTTTTTTTAATGACATTTTTCCAGATTTGGGCTCTATGTGGTTATACTTTTTCCCATCTATAGTAATGATAATAGCCAGAGGGAATAGTGTTTCAGGATATGATTTGGAAAAAATGAGTACTAGATTTTGACATTAAAAACTTCAGGAAGAATGTGATTCTAAAGTCCAGAAGGTGGATATTGACAATGAGGTCATGTTTTTGTTTTTATCTTCTCTGTATTGAAATATTTCTTAAGCAGCATAATTTCACAAAAGCTTATTTCCTAAGCAGTTTGTTTGATAGCCTTCATTTCTGTCATCTTTAAGCAAAAATTATTCTGATAATTATTCATGTTTATAGAATCTGACATTTCATGTGAAAATACTATAATTATCTCTTATGCAAACTTCCCTGAGATTTGTTTTAATTGTGATAGAATAATTTAATCATGATTTCATAGGCTCTAAAATCATAATGGTTTGTTTTGGAAACACTTATTTCACTTATTAATTTTGGTGATATTTATATCTACATAGATTGTAGTAACAAACTTAGAAAAAATTATGTGATACTAACAGCTGTACTACACTCTTTCTTCTCATATGCCTTAGATTTTCTCTACATTCTAACATTGTTTGAGTTGGAGCCTTTGCAGATATTCAGCTGTACTGCAAATATTTACTTTTCATGACATTTGCAATGCACACATGCTCCCCCTTGTTGTCCAACTGTTTCTCAATCACTACACGGTCAGGTAGCATCCTATAGAATGAACTCACATAATTAATATCTTATCTCTGGGATGTCCTGAAATTCATTCTGCTTAAACTTCACAACAGAAATCTCTGTAGTTAATTATGGTAAGTGTGAATAAAAGGAAGAAAGGAAATACTAATGAGAAAATTTACCAACTATTTTGTAAGGCTGACAGGATACAGAATACTGAATAGCCTTATAAGCAAGGAAAATATCAGCTGCCATTGAGTCTTAGAGGTATATTCTCAAGCAGGTTACAGCTTTCTCTAAAATCTTATTTCCAACTTCCTCCTTCTGAAATATAACACACATTGATGTTTCCTAGTTCCATTTTATTAAATAATGTGAAAACTCAGTATGTACCAATGGCAAAATGATTTATTTGGAATTATGTGGAAAATATAGGTTACGGTTTGGGAGAGAAAAGAAACTGAAAACGTGAAGCAGTCAAGATATTTCATCGCGTGGCCTCAAAATATCTTTTTCGCTTCTTTCCTTTCTCTCCTTCCCCTGTAATACTTGGGTCAGGGTCAACTACTCTCCCTATTTTTTTGCTGTGCCTGAACTTGAAGGACTCTCTTTCTTACATTAATTTCTAAGCCTTGTTTCCTCATCTTTGAAGAAAAATAATACCTTCCCCAATGGATTACTCTGAGGACTGAATGAAATAACATCTTTAAAACTTTAAGCAAAGTGTCAAGTACTGAAAAAAGGCTTCACAATGGAGAGAGCAGTAACAGCTAAAATTATTATTGTTAATAGTGACCCATAAAGACCTCCTAACTCCCACTCGGAAAATAATTGCTTCTTCTATTATCTTGTGAAAACTCTAATTTTAGTGAAGGTATTTTGTTCTTTCAATCATGACTACTTGTGCATCATATGTTCTTGCATAAAATATAATTATCTTGAGAAAGTGAACCATGTTCAATTACACTTCTCTTTATTAAAATCTCATAACCTCTACCAGTGTCTTAGGCATCCTAAAGGCTCATAAGTAATTATCAGTGCACATTTTTCCTGCTTAGAAAAATGTTCACTGATTACTAAGTGGTGTGAAAGTCTTCTACCTTCAACTGTAATTCAGATCAATACTCAGGAGGTTTCTAGGAAGTTTACCCTGCTAATTATAGCTGCCAAGTTACAGAAGAAATTGAAAACAGGAAAAGGACTGAGACCTAAGTGTTTCCAAAACAGTCCTAATTTCTTTTCCAAGGTGTAAGGTAGAAAAGGATACTCTTAAGAGGAGAAATACGTAAGCAAACATTCAGAAGTTTCAATGCCATGGCTGAATTTTAGGAAATATTTTTAAAAGTAAGATCCTCTCTTGCTTAAAATTATTTAGTTATTATATCAACAAATTTTAATTTGGAGATATTCAGGGTTAACCTTCCAAATTAAATCTCTCACAATTTCATAAGCATTTAACTACAACTTGTGATCATTGAGATAGAAAATTATATATAAAATAAGTTCATTAACAAGTGATTTTTGGCTTGTTTCCTACATTTATGCTAAAGCTGTTTCATTTCTACATTTGTAAATGATTAGAATAGCAAACAGCCATTTATCTTCTGAAGAAAAGCTTATTAACCATCCACTGGACTACTGCATTCAAGGAGCTTGTGATGTAATAACTAAGAATCACAAGTATGTATTTTGGACTTGTAAAATTTCTAGAAGAGACACAACTCATCATCTAAATTATAAAATTGAAGATTAATATGAAATATCAGAATTTAATTCAAATCAATTAAATCTACTCACTCCTTTTGCAACTTATATTGTTAATATTGTTATTATTTTGCTTAGGTTAATTTTGTAGAGAATTTTGATTTGGGCAACAAGATCATATGCAAATCCCTGTTTTCTACTCACTTCTTTTATTTTTATTTACTGTTTGTTTGTTTGTTTTCTTTGGTGGTACTAGTGTTTGAAGTCAGGGTCTTGTGGTTACTATGCAGGCACTTCACTACTTAAGCCAATACCGTCAGTGGTTTTTTGCTTTTAAGTTAGTTTTCTAATAGCTTCTTGCTCTTATGCTGACAACTTGGACCTCACTCTGCCGATTTATATTTCTCACATACCTGGGATGACAGGTGCATGCCACCATGCCCAGCTTTTCGTTGTTTGAGTTGAACTCAAGAACTTTTTGCCTGGGTTGGTTTTGAACTGCAGTCTTCCAGATCTTCACTTCCCAAGTAGCTAGGATTACAAGTATGAGCTACCACACCTGCTGCTCCTTTAGAACAAGTTGTCATTGTGGTATAAATACTGTGAACCATTATATGAGAAATATGTAAGTAAAATTTAACTGCAATGAAAATGAAGTTTCAATTTCAGTCTGAAGTAATAGTAATTTCCTCTGGCTGAACTGCAAATGTTGAGAATAGCCAGAGACTTTAATTACAGGCTCTGCAAGGATCAGGAATCAGGATTCACCTCTTCTGTGTGTTTTTTCCAGCAATTAGTTAACTAATCAACTCAGTATCTTTCATAATCCTCTCCTGAGCTGAAACTGTCTTTCCTTATAATTTTCTAGATAATTTCTATTACTAACATGATAATTAAAAAGTATTCCCTTTTCTTTTATCTCTCAAACATCAAGTAGGTAAGAAAGCATAACTGAGAACAATAGAGTACTCTGGATGCGTGTGATTAAAGATAAATGGACATCAGACCCTCAGTAAACAGCTACACAATAAGGTTGGCAGTGTTCACAGAGCAGTGATATCAATCAAAATGGATTTTTCAGCCACTAGTAGTTTCTCAAGTCCTCCCTATTGAAACATTGTAGCCTTTAGTAAGGGCAAAATGAAAGAGAAGACACTACACTGACAGCACAGAAATACACATCAATGTGTGACAAGATTACTATTAACAAGTATGCAAGAACAAATACGGTAACCTAGAAAAAATAGGTATTCAATTTACCAAGACTAAATCAAAAGAAATAGAAAATACAAACAGACCAATAATGAGTAAGGAGATTGAATCAGCAACCAAATACCTCCCCAATCTGAAAAAGCCTAAGATTACATGGACTTGTGGGTAAATTTTACCAAATGTTTAAAAAAAAATTAACACCAATCCTTCTCAAACTATATCAAAATTTTAAAGAAGATAAAACTCTTCCAAGCACATTTTATGAAACCAGCATTATCTTCAAATCAGGTTACTGCTTCCTGTTTATCATATATGTTTGAGAATGGGAAAACAGGTTATGTTTGGACAAATTATGTGGCATGAGTTTATTTCTTAGAGATAGGGAGCAAGGGACAGCAGAAGCTCAGGACAGATGTAGTCCTCCAAGGCTCAGGAGGACTGCCCTGGGTGCTGTAGAAAACACTGGAGTCACCATGTATAACAAAACTATAAACTAGATTATATTATTATGTTGTAGGTAACCATAAAAATACAAATGTATAGAGAATACAGGCATCTGTATCCACACTTACTCTGTATAAAAAAACATAGAAGCGCCTGGCAGGAAAAAGTAAAGCCAAAACTGATATTTTAAAAAAGTTGTTATGTAGCAAATATTATGTGAATTTCAAATTAGGTAAAGTACACAATGTCAACTTTTTGCACATAGTGTTCAATAGTCATTTATTATACCGTGAAATTCAAGCAATAAAGCCCTGCTACTTTCCCTTGATAATCTTTTGAAAAATGTAAGTAAGGACTTATAATGAAAATTTAAAAGAATCGGGTTACAGTATAGTTAAGGAAATGTTACAAACACATAGTCTTCACACTCGATCTGCCAATATTGAAAGTTCCTGTAACTAAGACTGATTTGTATTTCACATTATTTGAGAATTAGGAACCATTCTGGAAGCTCTTCATAAGCCACAAGTGTGACAAGCATTAAATGAAATGCTCATTATTTGGTTGGCATAAGACAGGCAGCAAAGTGGCACCTGATGAGAATATGTCAGTCAAAGGTTCATCGTGCTCCTGCTCTAAAATTGGTCTCCATTACCTAAACTCTTCAATCAGTCACTATTACATTATGAACGTATCACATTAACTTCCTCTATTATTTTACAACTGAAAATTTTCCCTAATTGTCTATTTCTATCTATTGTCACAACTACAAGTCGTATTTTAGCCTGATCACATTTACTAAGCAGTTTTATTTTAGCCTTTAATTTATCTTTATCTAAAACCACACTTGCTTGTTATCTGTTTCAAAAACATGGTAATGATTCAATGTGTTCATTCTTAATGACACCTTAGTGTCCATATTGTATGGTGCATCACTGCCAAATTCAGTCCTGCAAAATTGTCACTTTTTAATATACATATAGCTAAATAATACAAATTATGTACAAATCTCAATCACTTCTTATAATGACAAGTTGGCTAAAATTCATCTTTAGGCTATGAATATATAGAACTATTTTAAGAAGAATAACTCTGAGCATTGAAGGGGGCCATGGTGAAGTCATCACTCTATTGTTTTCCTGCATAATCTCATTAAATGCAGTATCATCTCAGAACAAAGAGAACGATGCTTTAACTTCCAGATGTGATAGAAGGTATTGTATCAGACCAAACTTTCACTCAAGAATAAGTATAAAAGGTGAGTAGAACACTAAAATAAACTTAAATTTGTAGCAAAATAAGATTTTTTGAGACTTGAAAGTAGGCAAAATGTGAGTTCCAACAAAGCAGAGAGAGGTAAAGTGTTGGGAGACACTGTGAGGATTTGGTACACAAAGTACAGATATAATTTTCACTTCTTTTTATTAGATGTAATTTTTATAGAAAAAGTTCCATAGTGGATATACTAAAACAACCATTTAATAAAGATTTTTAAGTGTCTATCTTTTAGAATAAAGTCTTTTGAGAAATAGCTATTATTTTGTAATACGCCTTTAAGGAATTTTGAAAGAATAGATAATTATATTACAAAATTAAAGATCAACATATTAAATTCTGGGAAAACTGTATTTGAGCACATCATTTCAATTCTCCTTCTTTAGAGAGATCTATTTCCCTATATCTAAGACAAACCAATTCAAAACTGACTTTGTGAATTTTCCTACAAAGGTATCAATTTTCAGATCCTGAAAAACTTGGAAACGCACTCTAGCATCATTCTTTCAGCAAAGGTACACTGATTTCTTTGAATTCCTTTTCTCATATATATAATAAAACAGTGCATTTATACACAAAATATTCACACAGAAAATATATGACCTACATTTGTATTCAGTTTCCATTAATCTAAAGAGTTGCCTATATATTTATTTAGAAATGTTTGAGACAGGGTCTCGCAAGTTGGGCTCAAACTTGTAATCCTACCATCATAGCCTCCAGGTGCTGAGATGATAATTGTGAAACACCATGCCCTGAGCAACAGTTGCTCCTTTAAAAATCCATCCTCCAATCATCAAAAATGCAGAAAAATGCTATACTATGGAAAACTACCACTTCATTTGTTTGAAACTAAATGATTTTTCATACAAGTAAGAGAAATTACAATAATCAGAGAACATGACTAAATAGTCGGGATGTGTTGTTCACATTAAAAGTAGATGTAAAAAGAAATTTTGGTGTTAGTTAAGTGACAGCATCTTCTGAAGTAAGAAAATCAAATTCTGAAATACTAGAATCCATTAAATTTAGACAATAAAGTAACTGATGAATGTGGTGATGTGTGGTGTAGTCTTCAAAGTGAAGTGGAGAGAAGACTGTTACAAACCTTTCCAGACTTGCATCAGCTTGTGAGCTTCCCAATTAGTCAAAACAGGGAATTGAGAAATGTTTACAAAAACAAAGATTAGGGTACTTCCATGCATGAGGAAGACAGAACATTACTGAGCTGACAATATAACCAGCAAGATAAACAGACATGCTTTGTGTGCACTTGCTTAGACCTAAATCAATATTCATCTTTTCTCACTGAAGGAATAGGACATAGGGCTATTTTGTATGGTGTATAATTTGGGCACTGTATAAAGAGTATTCTGCAACAGGGGTGTTGGGAACAGAAATGCTGTCTGTATTTCACCTGCCAACCACTATAACCTGCAGAACTTCCTACAAAGAGTAAGGAAGACCACATGGAGCTGCTTCTGCCCAGGAAGACTTTCTGAGTCTCCAGCTGAGAGGCTCCCTAGAGGCTAAAGAGCTCACATGGTGGGATGCCCGCTCATTGTAACAAAGACAGAATTCAATAAGACAGATAACAGACACGTGAGAAAAAGCTCAAAGTTCATTGGACTTCATAAACACTTCAAAAGGTGTTCCTTTGTTCATTATCCCTGTCTGCATAAAGCAAAAGTGTGAGCTGGAGGACAAGAGGTGAATGACACCATAAGGGGCTGCATTTTGCTACAGGCAAAGAGCTTTGTTCCAGTAGTTAGAGCTGAGTGCTTTTTACTTTTCCCAGATCCATGAGGCCAAGCAATACCAAGTCCGGCTGCTACATGTCCTGGGGTAAAAGGAAGACCATAAGGTGAGCAGTGAAGGGCAATCAGAATGTATTTTTCACAACTCCAGCTAACAATAATTGACTCAGAACCCCAGCAGCTGCATTTTAGAAATCTACTTCTGCATTTATGTTAAGACTGATTCCCATGAACTACTCCCAACAAGCAGTGAGCACAGCAGGGATACCAAAGCAGGCTCATCCGCAGGAGACATGGATGCCTCACAGGTTAAGATACAGCTTGAGACTTCTAGAGTGCCCTACTGACTCTTGAACTTCATGGCACCCAATGACTCCACCTAACTTTACTTTCTTCTCTTCTACATTCAGGTGAGATTTGCAGCCCAAGCTTATGACAGTCTCAGGCTCAGCACCTCCCCCCTCATTGTCTATTCCTTATTTTTATTTTGTGGGAATGGAATTTGAACTCAGGGCTTCATGCTTGCTAGGCAGGCTCTCTACAACCTGAGCCATGCTCCCAACCTTTTTTGCTTTGGTTATTTTTGAGATAAGGTCTTATGTTTATGTCCCAGCAGGCCTGAATGGCTATCCTTTTATGTCTGCTATCCTTATGAGATAACTGGCATGTGCCACTAATAACCAGTTTATTTGAAGAGATGGCTGTTGCAATCTTTTTGCATGGGCTAGCCTGGAACCATGATCCTTCTAAGTAGCTAGAGTTACAGGTGTAGCCACCACACCAGTCCCTCATTTTCTCTTATAGGTGTTTTCCTAAAATTCTTGCAAGTTAAATCCCACTTTGCTGTTTGTTTCTTATGGAATACAGACTAATGCAAGTACTTAAGTTAATGTTTTAGTACATTATCCTTTTATACTTCAGTAGGTGTAGTCCATTAGTTAGTAAATATAGTTAAAGTCACATCAATATATAATTCTCACTGTTCCAACTATCAAATGATCCAGCTACTGGAAGTTCAACCTTTATTGCAAATCCCTAAATATCTGAACATCTATGTCAACCAATCAGAACTGATTTTACATGATGATGGGGATTCCAAGAGTTATTTCAAATCTGAAATTCCAGTTCCATCTCTTTCACTGTTACTGCCATGGAAATGTCTGCCAGTAAAACTCAAAATCTATTATTCAGCTTTGATTAAAGTGGCATTTATACTATTGGCACCATCACTGTTGCTGTGGCATAAAGAGCTGAAAATTATCCCTCTTAAAAACCAGAGAGAACCACATTAATATAAAGATTCCAAATAATTCAGAGACCCAAACAGATATTCATATGCCATGTTTATAGTAGTATTATGCACCGTAGTTAAAAGGTGAGCACAATCCAAATTTTCATCTATGGAGTGAACCAATAAACAAAATGTACCGAATTCAAATGTGACATATTTGATACATTGTAAGAATCTTTGTAATTGTTACAATGGACCCACACTCAGTACAGCAATAAAGAAAGAAAAGAAACTATTGTATGCTTAGAAAGGAATATTATTTAGCCCTAAAAACGAAGGAAATTCTGACACTTGCTGCAACATGAATGAACCTTGAAGATATTATACTAAATGAAATATGCCTGTCATAAAAATACTAATATTGTGTGATTCCACTTATATTAGGTACTTACTAGACAATTTCATAAAGACAAAAATTGGAGCTGGAAATGTGGTAGAATACTTGCCTAGCATAGGAAAGGTTCTGGGTTCATCCCCAGCACCAGAAAAAAGAAAGAAAAAGAAGGGAAGGAGGGAGGGAGGGAAGATGTAGAAATGAAAAATGTGACTCAGTGTTTAACAAATACATAGTTTCAGTTGGGTATGATGAAAAAGATCCATAGATAAATGGTGGTAATGGTGCACAATAAATTTAAGGTACTTAATATCACATAACTATACATATACAAGCAGTCAAAACAACAAATTTTATGATATATGAATATATATATGCGTATGTATATTTACCACAAAAACAAAGGGAGTGTATTTCCTGTGTTATATTCAAAAGATTTAAAACAGCAGTCTCTACTATTTGACTATTTTGGTAGTGAGTACACAGCTTCCTCGCTGTCTGGCCCAAGTCTGAAACTTGCATCCCAGGCTGTGGTACTCCTACTAACAGGCAAAGCTCCTGTGGAGACTCCTTTTCTGGCTCCAGTGCCTCAAAGACCACTGTAGCATTTTCTCAGCAAAGACCTTCCAATGTAGATGTTTTACATTTAGTGGTTTAGCTGAGTCAGAACCAGTTCATTATCAGTCACTCAAATGTATAAACACCTAAAAACATAAGCCCAATGGCTAAGGCAGACTTATTTGGCCACATTTCACTTTTTGCATTTTTTTCCTTCCTCAGGCATGTTGGCCATAGATTGTTGGAGACCAAGGATAAAAGAGTCAGAATATTTTCGCAAAACTCATGACCTTTATGCATGTTATGCAAATGAAGACTGGAACATCACCCAAGTAAACTCAATAGATATATCCAGTTCCTGTCAGACATCTGCCCACCAGAAACCAGTGATCCTGATCTCACTGATTTCCAATTTAAAGAAACTCTCTGAGTATTCTTAAATGAAAATGCTATATGTTTCAGGCTAGTGCCCAAAGTAGAAAGTTTCAGTTACACATTACTTGTTAGAGAAGGCTAGGATGGCAAGATTTATGTTTATTTTTCTATGATTCTGTGTTTTTTCCCTCACTTCCCTTACTTGCTCCCCCATCCACTCATTCACTAATCAAGGAGGTAGCTCCACCCTTCCCCTACCATAACCCTCAGAGCTGCTATAATTATTCAGTTTAAGACTTGACATACAGATTAGTAAGATTAACAGAGAACATAAACAACAATTAACTTGATTTCTTAGGTGTTCTCAAATACATGGAGTCCACTAATACTAACAAAATTATGCTGATCCTTTTATTGGATCATTTTATATGCACACATATCCCCGCTGCTGATGCATTTGCCATAGAACTGTACTGCTCTCAATATATAGCAGGGCTGGAGATTTATTAGACACTTCCAGTGCTGTTGGGATGTGCTGAGCTCAGCAGTGTGGCTAAATAAAATGAAACACAATATGAAGGCAGCATTTTTTCCATACAAAATATCTAAGCATATTTTTCCTGTTGTCTAAATATCTTTGCAGAAATAATTTTGCACAGATAAATGAAGAGTAAATGGTTCTTCAGTTTGCTACCACAGTCTGTCCTAGGGCAGAAAAGATGAAAAACATGTTGTTATAAATAAATAAAAAACAGTAGAGCATGACATTACCTTCTGGCTTTGCTGTCTCTCTCTCTCTCTCTCTCTGTGTCTCTCTCTTTGTGTGTGTCTCTCTCTCTGTCTCTCTCTCTCTGCATACGTGTATATGTGTGTGTGTGTGTGTGTGTGTGTGTGTGTTTGCTCCTATGTTCTCAGCTCAGTCTGAACAGTGCAGTTGTATAGAGATCTGCAAACAGATAAGCAAAATGCCATGTGTTGTATATATTTCTCAATCATATTCTTCTGGTGCTGTAGTTAGAACTGAAAGCCAGAGCACACTGGGAAAATTATGTAACTTTTTGGTTGATTTATAGTGATTTCATGAATCTTATTTTTTTAATCTAGGTATTATTAAATTATTTGCAACTGTATTTGGTTGAAATTTATAGATAATGTTAAAATAAAAACAAAAGAAAATGTCAAAGTAGTTGAGGCATAATTGTATAAGCCACCTAGAATTTATTTCATATTTCCCACATAAATTCACAGTAAATGCTAAGAGCTGTTTAAATTGGTCATTATTTTACACTGACTACATAAAAGATCCTAAATTAGAATCAAATACATGTCTTAAGCAAAACATTTTTCTCAATTACCTTGAACTGACATTTACAAATATATCATAAAGATACTAGAAGAGACTGGAATCATGGCTCAAGTGGTTAGATTGCCTGCCTACCAAATGTAAGGCTCTGATTTCAAACACTGGTACCAAAGAAGAAGAAAGATACTAGAAATATCCCTATAATTCTCTATTTCTATTATAACATTGAATTTTCACGAAGAGTATAACCCCTAATTAAAGAAATTCAGATTCTGTGAGTCCTTGAAAAGCATGGAAATGAAATATTTGCACTGACTTGTAGTTTGTATTTAAATGAAACCCTTTTTAACTTTAGCCTAGTAATCTAGATTCAAATTTTATCTAAGAATTATTTTTACAACCAGAAAGCCTACTCTATAATTTTGGTAAATTATTTTATCCACATATCTTGTTAACACTTGAAGGAGTATACATATAAAAATATATGCCTGTATATACTTATACAGGATATACTTATATGGATATGACTATATGCATTACAAATTTGCATGTATATGAATATCTATCTATCTATATATATCATTATTGCCCCAATTAACATTAACAGAGATAAAATAAATACCTGTAAAACCCTTAAACATCTGACAATATATAACTATGATTGTAATGTGATAAATGGTGTGTGACTATTAAGGGAACTTATATTAATCTTTAGGTTTGTAAATATTTGCTGGAAATATTTAATTAGATGTTCTCTTGAGAAATTGCAAACAGATAAAAGTATTTGTTACAGATGAATTTTTAGAATTAGTGGTTTTAGTGCAGTTTTAAATATATTTAAATATCTTTGTAAGCAAAACTGAAATCAAAACATTTCAAAGAAATGGCAATAGTTAAAATAATAAATTATTTTAAAAATATTATATATATATATATGTCTATGGAAAATACTGAATATAGTAAAGAACTACACTATAGAGCAATTCCTTGAAAGTAAAAATGTCTTAATGTTGCTATTTTACCAATAATCCCAAGGCAAAGTCATTCTAGACTTTACTGCTATTATACAACAGAGGTAAAAATTAATGGCAAGAATGGTAGTAAAAAAAAATTATCCACATTTTATTGGTATAGAAGATCAAAGAGAAAGATTATAGTTATCTATGTGAACAAATAAAAATAAATAATATAGCACCAATTACTTTGCTCCTACTTTGCTAATTTTTCTTAAAAAGGGAACTGCAGAGAAATGAAAGAATTGAAGGTATTTGGCATTCTAGAGCTGCAATAGGAATAAAATTTGGGAGGAAAATAATTCCAGAAATAGAGCCAGATATTGCACATGAACATGTGCCTTACAAAGAGCAAACACTGCTAAACAGGTTTTTCAAATACTATAAATCTTAGAATAAGGTAAGATGGAGGTGGATAAAGAAAATTAATGCAAATTCAAAACAATACCATCACATTCTGAAAAAAATCTAGAAATATTAAGCAATAGACTGCTAAAACTCAAATGGACAGTATATTGGAAAAACTGGAAATAAGAACAGTGACAGTCAAAGGGTGCAGGGGTGTAATTGGGTAGTAAAGCATTTGCCCAGCACATGGAACTGAGTTTGTTCCCAGCACTGAAAAAAAAATAGATTCTGCAGAGAACAGTTAAAATTATAAAGAAATTAGGAAGAAGATAAACATTAAAGTCAGATAAATGCAATTTCTAGAGAAAACATGCCCCTGAAGAAGAAAATCAAATAAATGAAAATTTATAAGAATCAAAATCATAACACATAACAGTTTGTCAATCTGAAGTTAGCCCTGAATCTGTAGACTGCAAGGGCAACTATTACGCACAGGATATTAGTACACAGGTTTGTTGTCTTGCTTTGCTATGTTTCTGGTTAAGTTATTGAACTTCAAGTGTGAAAATAAATTCTCTCAGGTAATTGAGGAGTAAAGGAAAATCACCTTGAATAAAGGAGGTGACCAGGTTGACTTCAGATGTCTCAAAATTCAATACCAGACTACAAAAGACTAATGTAAGCAATGTTCTGAGGGAATGGAAGTCTGAGTCAAAAATACTGCCACCAGTGGAATTAATGTTCACATTTAAAAGAAAGAAGGGTGAGTAAGTCATGACTAGAATAAACAACCTGACCATGAAAACCAACAAAACAGATACACTAAAATTAGGTTATAAGATCAGTCTTCATGTTAAAAACTATAATAATAAAATACAAAGAATATAGCAATCAAACCCATGAGGTAAAGGAATCAAAGATGAGTGATAATTCCTCAATGACTTCAGTCTTTTAATCCAGTGGAATATTTTTCCTATTAATTTTGTGGTAAGAAAAATTATCTGAAATATTGTAATTTCCAATAAATTATTCACTAAGTTAAAATAACTAAATACATTTTATTTTAAGATACTTTTCTAGTTTAATTTCATTCTAAAGGCTATTTCTAGCAACTTATTCTTCTCTCCAATTAGTTACTCTTTGTATGTGTTCAAAATTTAAGATTATCCATGCTGGGCAGGGTGGTCCATGTCTACAATCTCAATTATGTTGGAGACAAAGATCAGGAGAATTTGGTTCAAGGCTAGGCTGGGCAAAAACAGTGTGACTCAATCTCAACAATCACATTGAGTATGGTAGTGCACATTTCTGGTTCCAGCTATGTGGAGGCCACAGGTACATTAATCGTAGTCCAGGCTGGACCTGGGCAAAAAGGCATGACCATATCTAAAAAATAACCTAAAGTTAAAAGAACTGAAGGGATGGTTCAAGTAGCAGAGCCTTCTTTTAGCAAGCAGAAGTCCCTGACTTTATACACCAATATAGCTGACAAAAAAATTATATTTTTCCTTTCTCCTTTTTCCATTACATATCTGTGGAACCAATGTTTTGCATACTGATTTGTCCCCAAGGCAAAATCTCTGACCCATTGCTCTGCATCTGAGGGCAGCAATGGCTCATTTCTCCCTTAGTAATACTCCCTTTTAAAAACTGTGCTTAGAGGAGGATCCAAGATGGCAACTAGAGTACAGAAGCAAAAAGCCTAACCTCTGACTCCAAAACCTCCCTGAGAAGTTGGAGCCACACCTGGGTAAATCTGACTGCTTCTAGCCAAAATAATATCTGTTGTCTCAGTAGGTACAGGAAAAGATTCAAAGACTGACCCACAAATCAGCCTTTAATTATACCTAACAGCTATGACCCATTGCACAGCCAGCAAGACAGATCCAGCCCAGAGGAAACCCTCCTTCCCCATGGCAAAATTTTTTTTCTTTCCTCTTTTCTTTTTAGTTTTCCTTCTCTTCTCCTTCCTCCATCAAGCAGAAATAAAACACCAACCAGAATCAAACCTTTGACACCCTGAACACCCAGCCTGGGGAAAGCATCCCCATGCTACTTGACACTTAGATAATGTGGAACCATTTCTCACTGCTGCTGCCACCACTGCTATGGCCACTGCCACCACCACCCCAGCCCCAAACTTGCTTGTGAGTCATTTGACAGAACAAACAGGTGAACTGTTCCACTTGGAACTCCCCCAACTACCTCCAGAAACACAGCCCTTGGGCAGATTGACAACCCCTCCCAACAAAGCTGAACAACAAATAGCAAACTGTAATCTAGCAAAGCAGCAGAGGGGTGGGAATGCTGAAAGTGCACCAGAGAAAGGGGGATGGTCAAGGAGCTGGTCTCAGAACCAAACTATCAATAAACAAACAGGAAGGCTGAGAGCGGGTGGGCAATAACCCACTCCCTGAAATTGGGCAGATAGTGGATCACAGAGCTCATCTACTGGGACAGTGAGCAGCATTCAAAACTGAACTGCCCCACGAAAATGAAAAACAAACAGCAAACCATCATAACACACGGACAGCGGGGGTGGGGGGGGCTGATGGATCACTGAACGTGTCCAAGAGAAAGGGGGCAGGGCAAAGAAATAAACCCCCAGTGTGGAAATCCCAGTAATGAAGCAAAGTGAAAAGCCACCTCCAAGGCAGGGCAACTAGGGAACTAGGGAGTCACAGAGCTGATCTCCTGAACCAGAGGTCAACATTCAAACTTGAACTGCATGACCTAACTGGGGTAGGAGCTAACCAACAGCTGCAGCTGAAGGGAAACACAGCTATCATCTGTGGAAATCAATAGCTCTGACCACCTTGCATGATCTGGCAAATCTACCTCACCTCACAATTTCAGTTTAGCTGGTAGACAGAAGAACAAAACACTACTCACAAGCCAATCACCTGGTGAGACCACATCGGAGCTTCTGCTTATATGCCAATACCAAGACAAGATGCTGAAGGAATAACTCCAGAACTTAAACTAAGACTGCAATTCTATTGTTCCTGAACCTGCTATTTTGTTTGTTTGTTTGTTTTTCCTATAGTTTTTGTTTGTTTGTTTGTTTTGTTATTGTGGGTTTTCTATTTTTATTTCTATTCCTATTATCTTTCTTTTCTTTCTATGCTATCAACTTTACCATCTTTATCTTCTCACCCCTTCACTCTCCCTCATTTTCTTGTGCCAAAATCCATTGCTCTCCTTCCCAACAACTCATTCTGCACCTTCTCACCCACTCTCTCCCCCTGCCCTCACTTTCCCTTACCATTCTCCCCCAACCTGTTACCAGACTACCCTTCCGTCCTACACACTCATTATCTGCTGACAAACCTGCTATGCCAACTTTATACAACCCCAACCCTCTGCAATCCCTGACATAAGCATGTTCCACAACAACTGAAATACACCCAAACATGCACAAGGACCACAAAACCCAGCAACCCTGACACTGCTCCCCCACTCATTCATCCCACTTCTTGCCTCCCCTTTTAGTACCACACCATCCAACTCCCCAAATTTCTATAGCTAGCCTAGCAAATGTTAACCCCCCAACTCCCACTGCTTATATATATTACCACCAAGGGGTCTTCTATAAAACATATAAACTACTGTTTGGGTATTAAACCTGTGAATTAGTTATTACTAAATTACACCCAGACCAGGGGCAGGAATAGCAAAGAACCAAGACAGCCACAAAACAAAAATTAGATCAAGGGAAAGAAAAGAGGTGACTAAAATCACCAACTACCCTATCAAGAAAATAGTTGCACAGTACCAAGTGGAGAGATGGGAAGAACAAAAGGGGTTGAAACCATTCTTCTCAAAAAAATAATTTAATGCAGGATTCAGAGGACAATGAAGAAAATGGATATCCAGTTCATGACCCCAACAAAGCAAAGATAAACAAAACCAAGGAACAAATGATACCCACAAAAACACCCTCAAGGAAGAAATCTCTCAAGAAATCACTGAGAATTTCATGGAAAAGATGCTAGATATGGTTAACCAAAATGTACAAGATGCACTAAAGAAATTTCAAGACACCAAAAATAAAGAATATGAGAAAACACAGAGACAAATAAATGAACTCATAGGAGCCCTAAATAAACACCAAAGTGAAACGGAGAACACTATAAATAAAGAGATAAATGAATTAAAGATGAAAATAGAAAACATTGAAGAAGAAGTAACCAGGATATGAAAAACCTCAGAAAAAAGAGTCAAAAGAAACACAAAGCACAGTGGAAGGCCACTCCAGCAAACTAGAGCAAGTGAAGACAGAATCTCAGAACTTGAAGATAAAATAGAAATTAAAGGAAAAACTGAAGAAATGTTGGTCAAACAACTCAAGACCTGTGAAAGGAATATACAAGAACTAATCAACTCCATCAAAAGACCAAACCTAAGAATCATGGGAACTGAAGAAGGAGAAGAGGTCAAGAGCAAAAGGGTGTCATAATATATTCAATAAAATAATAACAGAAAATTTCACAAATCTCAAGAAAGTTATGCCCATTCAGGTACAGGAAGCCTCTAGTACATCAAACAGACTTGACCAAAATAGAAATACCCCATGACAAAGTATCATTAAAACAACAAGCACAGAGAGTAAAGAAAGAATATTGAAGGGTGTAAGAGAGAAAAATCAAATAACATATAAAGGTAAACCCATCAAAATCACAGCAGATTTCTCAATGGAAACCTTAAAAGCAAGAAGGGCGTGGAGTGAGGTCTTCTGGGCACTGAATGAAAATAAATTTAATCCTAGGATACTCTACCCAGCAATACTATCATTCAAAACAGATGGAGCAATAAAATCTTCCACAATAAGCAGAAGCTAAAACAACATATGACCACCAAGCCACCACTATAAAAGATTCTCCAAGGAATTCTGCACACAGAAAGTGAATGCAAACAAAACCATGAAAAGATGGGCAGTACAAACCACAGGAGAAGAAAAGACAATGAATCAGAGAGTAACATTGATTTAGCTGTACACAACCAAACCCTTAAACAACAAAAACAACTAAATGGAAAGAATCACTGCACATCTTTCAATATTAACACTGAATGTTAACAGACTTAATTCCCCTTCAAAAAACATTGTTTGGCAAACTGGTTTAAAAAGGCAGATCCAAGAATCTGTTGCTTACAGGAGACCCATCTCATTGACAGAAACAAGCACTGGCTTAGGGTGAAAGGCTGGAAGATTTACCAAGCTAATGGCCCCTGAAAACAGGAACAAGTAGCAATACTTATGCCAGACAAAGTAGACTTCAAACTTACATTGATCAAATGAGATAAAGAAGGATGCTCTATACAAATAAAAGGGGAAATACACCAAAAGAAAATAACAATTATCAACCTTTATGCACCCAATGTCAGTGTACCTAATTTCATCAAACTACTCAAAAGGACGTAAAAGCATTTATAGACTCCAACACTCAGGTAGTGGGAGACTTTAATACCCCCTATCACCAATAGATATCTTCCAAACAAAACAATCAATAAGGAAATTCTAGAACTAAATCACACCATAGATCAAATGGACCTAGCTGATGTCTAAAGAATATTTCATACAACATCCACACAATATACATTCCTCTCAGCAGAACATGGAATTTTCTCCAAAACTGATCATATCTTAGGGCACAGAGCAAGCCTCAGCAAATATAAGAAAATAGAAATTATCCCCTGCATTCTATCTGATCATAATGCATCAAAACTAGAACTCAATAACAAAAGCAACAGTCGAAAATATGCAAAGAATTGGAAGCTGATCAACACACTGCTCAATGATCAGTGGGTTACTGATGAGATAAAAGAGGAAATTAAAAGGTTTCTGGAAGCTAATGAAAATGAAAACACGACCTACCAGAACCTATGGGGCACAGCAAAGGCAGTCCTAAGAGGAAAGTTTATAGCCATGAGTTCATATATTAAAAGGAAAGAAAGAACTCAAGTCAATGACCTAATACTACATGTTAAACAACTAGAGAAACAAGAACAAGCCAAACCCAAAACAAGCAGAAGGAGATAAATAATAAAAATAAGAACCAAAATAATGATATAGAGATAAAAAAATAAAAAAACAAAGAATCAACGTAACAAAAAGCTGGTTCTTTGAAAAAAATAAACAAGACTGACAAACCCCTGGAAAATCTGAATAAAATTAAGAGGGAAAAAAAACCCAAATCAGTAAAATCAGAAATGCAAAAGGGGAGATAACAACAAACACCAAGGAAATCTAGAGAATCATGAGAGACTACTTTGAGAACCTATATTTCCAATAAATTTGAAAATCCTTAAGATACTTACAACCATCCAACACTGAACCAAGAGGATATTAATCACATAAACAGATCTATAACATGAAATGAAATTGAAGCAGCAATAAAGAATCTCCTAAAAAAGAAAAGTCCAGGACCTGACAGATGCTCTGCTGAATTATATCAGACATTTAAAGAAGAACTGATACCAACCCTCCTTAAACTTTCCCACAAAATACAAAGGGAAGGAATACTGCCTAACTCATTCTATGAAGCCAGTATTACACTCATCCCAAAACCAGACAGATACATCCAAAAAGGATAACTATAGGACAATCTCCTTAATGAACAGCGATGCAAAAATCCTCAATAAAATAATGGCAATCTGAATCCAACAACATATCAGAAAGATTATTCACATGACCAAGTAGGCTTCATCCCAGGAATGCAGACATGATTCAGCATTTGGAAATCTATAAAATGTAATACAGCACATTAATAGAAGCAAAAACAAAACCACTTGATCATCTCAATAGATGAAGAAAAAGCCTTGGATAAGATTCAATACCACTTCTTGATAAAAGGTCTAAGAAAACTAGGAATAGAAGGAATATATCTCAACATTATAAAGGCCTTATATGACAAACCTATAGCCAACATCATACTTAATGGAAAAAACCATTTCTCCTAATATTAGGAATGAGACAAGGGTGCCCACTCTCCCCACTCCTATTCAACATAGTCCTGGAATTCCTAGCCAGAGCATAAGGCAAGAAGAAGAAATAAAAAGAATACAAATAGGTAAAGAAACTGTCAAAATATCCCTATTTGCAGACAACATGATCTTATACCTCAAAGACCCAAAAAATCTCTTCCCCAAAACTCCTAAACATCATAAACAGTTTCAGCAATGTGGCAGGATACAAATTCAACATACAAAAATCATTAGCTTTTCTATTCACCAACAATGAACAAATTGAGAAAGAATATCTGATAATAATTCTATTTACAATATCCTCAAAAAAAAATTAAATACCTAGGAATAAACTCAACAAAGGATGTGAATGACCTCTACAAGGAGAACCACAAAGCTCTGAAGAAAGAGATCAAGGAAGACTACAAAAGATGGAAAGATCTCCCATGCTCATGGATTGGTAGAATCCACATAGTTCATTTGGAAACCCAAGAGATGGCGAATAGCCAAGGCAATATTCAGCAAAAAAGAGCAATGTTGGAGGTATCACAACACCCAACTTCAAACTATATTACAAAGCAATAGCCATAAAAACAGCATGGTACTGGCACAAAAACAGATATGAAGACCAGTGGAACAGAATAGAGGACCCAGATATGAATCCACATAGCTATGCCCACCTTATTTTTGACAAAAGCGCCAAAACATAAGATGGAGAATTGACACTCTCTTCAAGAAATGTTGCTGGGGAAAGTGGTTATCTGCTTGCAGAAAACTGAAACTAGATCCATGTCTATCTCCCTGTACTAGTACCAACTCATAGTGGATTAATGACCTTAATATCAGACCTGAAACTCTGAAGTTAGTATGGGAAAGAGCTGGAAATACTCTGGAAGCAATAGGTATAGGCAAGGACTTCCTCAAAAGAACCCAAGTAGCCCAGCAAGTAAGAGAAAGGATGGGCAAATGGGACTACATGAAATTAAAAATCTTCTGCACAACAAAAGAAATGGTCTCTAAACTGAAGAGGTCACCCACAGAGTGAGAGAAAATGTTTGCTAGCTATACATCAGACAAAGGACTGATAACCAAACATATAGGGAGCTCAAAAAACTAAACTCCCCCCAAATCAATGGACTAATAAAGAAATGGGCAACGGAACTAAACAGAACTTTTTCCAAGGAAGAAATCTAAATGACTAAAAAACCCATGATAAAATGCTCACAATCCCTGGTCATAAAGGAAATGCAAATCAAAACCACACTAAGATTCAACCTCACCCCTATTGGAATAGCTATCATCAAAAACACCAACACCAACAAATGTTGGTGAGGATGTGGGGGAAAATCCTCATATACTGCTAGTGGGAATGTAAGCTAGTACAACAACTTTGGAAAACAATATGGAGGCGTCTTAAAAAACTAAACATAGATCTGCCATATGATCCAGCAATCCCACTACTAGGGATATACCTGAAGGAATGCGACTCAGGTTACTCCATATGCACATGCACACCCATGTTTATTGCAGCAGTATTCACAATAGCCAAGTTATGGAAACAGCCAAGATGCCACACTACTGAAGAATGGATTGAGAAATTGTGTTTATACACAATGGAATTTTACTCAGCCACAAAGAAGAATGAAATTTTGTCATTCACAAGTAAATGGATGGAACTGGAGAACATCATCTTGAGCAAAGTTAGCCAGGCTCAGAAGGCCAAAAATCATATGTTCTCCCTCATATGCAGATTATAGACCTAAAACAAATGCAGTAATATTATTGGACATGGGTCACACAGTAAAAGGAGAATGCATACAGGAGGAATAGGGAAAGGTAGGAAACACAAAACTTGAAAGTGTCTGATGTGCCCACTGCAGAGGAGCTAATACAGTAATCATAAACTGACAGAAGCCACTATGGGAAGGTGATTGGGAAGTAGTGAAGAGGTCTGGTAGAGATAAACCAATTCGGGCTGTAATGCACATATGCATGGAAGCAATGCTAGGAGTCTTTCTGTATAGTTATCCTTATCTCAACTAGCAAAAATGCTGTCTTTCTTATTATTACTTTTATCTTCTCTTCAACAAAATTGGAGAGAAGGGCAGAACACGTTCTGCCTCGAAGCAAGGGGGTGCAGGGAAGATGGAGGGGGTGGTGGGCAGGGGGAAGAGATGGCCCAAACAATGTATGCACATATGAATAAATTAATAAATAAACCAAAAGAAAAAAAGAATTTCAACGTTAAAAAAAAAAAGCTGTACTTAAAAAGAGTACTCAGGGAAGGGTGATAGGTGACAGCCTGGGTTGTTCTTTATATCTGTTTCTACTGGCATGAAACGCTGTTACCTGAGTCCAGACAATAGTAACGGGCATCCCCATAGTCTCAAAATCCTGGGCCCATTGTAAAGGCCCTATTTCATGAACAGCGTTGGTCAGAGAAGGGAATCCTCAGTTCTCAACTGCATTTTCCCAGAATTTATCTTTAGCAACAGGCATTTGGGAACAAAATGATAAATCTTGTTTCTTCTAGAAAGAACTTCTTTGAATAGAAGCATTCAGGAAAAAGAGGCCAACTTCTGCTTGCACCAGTCCATAGTGAATGGTAGAGGCAGAGAGTAGTCTTGGCTTAAATACCATAGACCCACTTATTCACTTTTCTTACAAATGTAGATTTTCTTGAATAGATGTTTCTTTGTAGTATACCTTTAGGATCATTTCAAGAGTCTCTACCTGTTTATTTCTTTATTTTTTAACCAATGGTCTTTCTTTAGATCATAATGCAAGAAGTGAATCTTTTCCCTTTTTTACACCAAATATTTTTACATTCATGATAACTTGAATCTGTTTCTTTTTTTTATTGTTGTTCTGAGGATATTTGTGGAATCTTCAAGTATATCATACTGAATTCACCCCTTCCAATCATTCTCCTTTATCTTTCCCTCCCACCATTCCTGGAATAGTTTTAATAAGTCTCATTTTTCCTTTTACATGCATGTGTACACAGTATTTGCACCATATTCACCCTCTTTGACCTTATCCTCACCTCCTTCCCCTCCCACTGGTACCATCTCCCAACCCCACCCTTGCAGACAAGACCTGTTCTGTCCTCCTGTTTTCTGATTTTGTAAAAGAAAAAAAAATGAAATTTTTATTTAAGAAAGCTACACAGGGAGTTTTCTTGTGACATTTGCATGTATATATGTATTATAACCCAAATTGGTTCGTCTCTTCTATTTTTCTTCTTTCTACTTTAGTCCCTTTCTTATGGTGATTTCAATAGGTTTAAAAATTTTGTATTCATGGTCATAGTGCCAGTGACTCATGCCTGTAATCCTAGCTACTCAGGAGGTAGAGATCAGGAGGATTGCAGTTTGAACCCAGCCAGGAAAGTGGTTCACAAGACCCTATCTCAAAAAACAATATCACAAAAATTTGGGCTGGTGGAGTGGCTCAAGGTGAAAGCCCTGAGTTGAAGCCCCAGTAATGCAAAAAAAAATTATATTCATTCTTGTACAGAGAGTCCACCAACCATATTCACCTTTTTAACTGTCTTCTTTTACCCTCCCTCCCTTGTATGTGATATTCCCATCAGCATGATCTGTTTTAAGTAATATTGCTGTATTTGCATTAAGTCTGTATTTCATATATGAGAGAATATAGGTGGCTTTTCACCTTTTGAACATGGCTAACTTCAGTTAAGATGATGTTCTCAAAGGATGCAGGGGGTGAATTCAAGTATGGTATTTTTGATATATTGTAAGAACCTTCATAAATGGCACAATGTACCTCCAGTACAATAACAAAAAAAAATAAAAATTATCTTTTAATATAATGTGATAATATAATCAACATGAAAAGTATTTAGGTATGTATGGTCCTATTTGTGTTCATGCAAGAAAAAGAAACATAACTAATGACAAGAAGAATATGAAAGAAATTGATATGTTTTGGATGGAGGACTTAGGAATTAAAAAGCTATTTTTGTTTTTATTTTCTTTTTGTGGCACTGGAGGTTGAAACCAAGACCTTGCACACTTGTTAGGCAAGTTCTCAATCACTTGAGCCATACCACCAGTCCTTTTGCTATGGGTATTTTTGAGATAGGGTCTTGCTTTATGCTGGGACCAGCCTAGACTAAGCTCCTCCTACTTGTCCTTTCCTGCCTAGCTTGGATGTCAGGCATGTGCCACCATGTCCAGCCCTTAGTTGACATGAGGCCTGTGGTGGCCTCAAAGTGCCATCATCCTGACCTCTGCCTGTTATGACTATAGTCATGATACAGCATTCCAATGTATAAAAGCTTTAATTTTCCATTTTGTATACTCTAATTTCTTTCATAAACAAAATAATAATTAATCATACTTAGTGGAAGGAAATATTTATCCTGGGTTAGTAGAATTACAATTTTTCTACATGTTTACCTGAGATTTTTGGTTCTTGTGAATCTTGCATATGTTAATTGATCATTAAAATAATAACAACAAAATTCTTGATAATTATATTTTAAGGGAACAAAAGAGACATATAGAAGAAGAGTGGGTTAAAGGTTAACAAGGAAAAAGTAGACTAAATAATTACCCTGTAGTATTGTGAGAAGAAGAGCCATGCAGGTGAAAAATAGTATACAGTTTAAAAGTCAAAGCAAAAATAAAGTGAAGAGAGTGTCTTCAAGGGAACCAACTAGGCATTCTGTGGTAGTGTTTAAATAGAGTAAAGAATGTAGCCATGCCTGAAGGCCACTTAGCCCATATACACAAGGAGGGAATACTCAGTGCAGTGTCAGAACTCTAGCCGAGTGGAGACATACACATAAAAGAATGGGCTGGGATGAGAAGTCAAAGCCTGAACAGAGTGAAAAGGGTGTCCACATGATGACAGATACCTAACACAGAGTGACAAAGATGTAACAAGATGAGGAAGACACCAAAGTGGGAATAGGAATAGTCCAGCACAAAATCAGAGCACAAATGGAATGAAGAAGTCACTGATATGGGGCAGTTGTTCAGCCTGACTTATGAAACAGAATCTGAGCTTGGTAATGATAAACTTCAAACATGTGGCCTGACGTGTGATTTCATAGTCCAATCAAGGAGAGAAGGATTTTTACATAGGAAGGTAGCTTGTCAGAATGTGAGCCAGTTGATCAATTCAACAGTATGAGAATGTGTAACTAGGTGTGAGGTATTGCATCCTTCACGTGAGTAAGGGGGTGCAGAATGAAAGTGGGGAAATGCCAACCAGAAGTTTTAGGGCCTGAGCAGAGGGTAGAGGATGTCAACATTGAGAATAGAGAGTGGGAAGCCTGGCTTGTGAAATTAGAGCCTGAGTGGATATGGAATGATAGGTATTACAGACCAAGCTCAGTGGGAAGTATATTTATACAGATGAGTGAGTTTTTGTCAGGAAGGAGTAAAGGGGCTCATAAAACTATCAGGATGATCACAGTGAGTGTGACAGAACATCCCAGCAAGACATTTCAGAGCCCAAGTTGGTTAAAAAAGCCTTCTGCTAGATGGGTGACCTGGTGTGATAAAAAAAAGTGCAAACATAGTGACACAATCTTCCATATGTGGGTTGGTCAGTTTTGCTAAGCAGTATAAAGTCCAAAAGGTGAAGAGTGTCACTGCAAAGGAGAAACCAGGCAAATGGGTGTCATGCAGAATAGAGTGAGGAAGGTAATCATGTGGAAGTGAGGTCTGGTGTAAGGAATCAAAATTCAAGTTGGAGAAGAAGGACATCACTTGGACTGGCAACCTTGAGACCAATCAGAAGACCTGCTTCTCCTTAGCGTACTGAGACAGAGATTAAGCACTGCTAAGCATTGTTAAATATTATTAAGTATTATTAAATGCTATTAGAATCAGTAGTTTACTATTGAGCTTTTGTTATGTCTTTATTATAAACACCCTTTTAATGTTTTCTATGAGTGCTTAAATCTGTCAAGAGTGGCCTCTTATGCCTAACAATCTTGAGCAGGAGCTATAAGCCACTTATGGACAACTGTCTGGAGTGTCTGGACTATCTTCATGGTAGCTGAGTTCTTCTGGATATTTCACAATCACTCTGAGGACACTCCAGCTATGGTAGAGGACCATTATAACCATTTCTGAAAACATACTCCAGTCATATCCACTCCGGACAACCTGCACAACCTTGGAAAGTAATACTCTAAGCAAGACAAACCTGAGTGAACTCTAAATGACTTTATAACTATTTTTATAGAAGCCAGAAGTGAAGCACTTCCCCTGTAAGGGCTACAGAAGGGCTCTGATTTGTGAAATCCTGGTCCTTCATTTGTAAGAAAGGCTGTGATTGGTGCAAATACGCTTGCCCCACCCCCTTCTTACCTATTTAAGCAGGTTATTCAGTTCACTTTGTGGGATAACACACCTGGACTGCTCCCCGGTATTGCAACAGTGGGCCCATTAAAAAGCTTATATCAAGTGGTCTTTAATTTCATCCTTTTTCTTCTCTCTCTCCCTCTCTTTTTAGGCACAGCTGGAGTTTGAGCTCAGGGCTTCATGCTTGCTAGGCAGGCACTCTGCTACTTGCTAGCAGGCGCTATACCATTTGAGCCACACATCCAGTCCATTTTGCTCTGGTTATTTTTAAGATATGGTTGCACTCTTTGCCTAGACCACAATCCTATTTTATGCTTCCCATTATCCTGGAATGACAGGTGCATGCCATAATGTCCAGCTATTGATTGAGAAGGAGTCTCATGAACTTATTTGCCCAGCTGTCCTCAAACACAATCGTCCTCATATCAGTCTCACAGGTAGCTAGGATTACAGGCTTATACCATTGCACCCAACTTTTCTTGCCTACTTTTTATCTTTATCATGAGTAGAGTGGGCTGAGGTGGTAACACAAAGAGGAGATGGCAATAGTGGTGACTGCATTAAAGTTGACTGGGGTGGATGATAATATCCAGAGAGCAGCCAGGATCAGAAATGACAGAGACCAAAGGCATTGAAGACAACAAAGAGCCAGAGATAAGAAACTGTGGGCCCTGTTACTGGAAAATTTCCAAGTAGCTTTCAGTTTTAAAGACCAAGGGTCCCAATAACCTAGGCCCAAGAACTGTAACACTAGTTGCTATAGGATCTGATGGTCTCAATACCCGTGGCCCAAGCAGGAGTTGTAATACTAGTATGTCCTGTATGCTACTGCCCGCTCCTGACTGCTGCTGCAAGATGAACTTAAAGTACTTGAAGTAGCTGCTAAGTGCCAGGGCTGCTGGTGGCTAAAGCCCACAGCAATGACTCTCCAACCTGAGTACCTAAACTCTGGCTTCTAAACCTTGGAACAACAGGCCTCTGACTCTCAGTTCTTAGAGCTGTAAGCCTCTGGGTCTGTCAGCTCAGTCCCTAGGCCTTAGACACCAAACAGCCTATGATGGCCCACAATAGAAGATCTGGTTTTCATCCGTTCACCATTTCTATCTGCATAGAGCAAAGGAACCCCTGCCAGTTCACTGTAAGTTGCTGGAGTCTGAGTAGGGTAAAACTGAGCACTCTACTACAGTGAAAGCCTACTTGGGTGCAGCCACTGTCTTATATAAAAGCAGCTTTGGGAAAGGTGCAAAAGTTTTCCCTGGAATCTAGACTCCAGATACAGGATATTGACTCTGGACTTAGGAAAGACAACTACTTATAAGACATTTATGAAACTGAAGGAGCCATCTTCCAGAGTCCACTCTTCAGCTCCCATGGCCAATGTCTTCTGTGTCTTGCTCATGCACTCCTGTATTCACTTCCATGTGTGCTTGTGAAGCTGACACTAACAGCAATGCCTGGGCCTTAACATGTACTTCAGTACTAGTGAGGGAACCAAGAAGTAGTAAAAAACATTAGAGTTGGGCTATATCTGCACTCATGTTAGGTCAGCTTCAACTCTGTCTCTCCAAGGCAATGTAAAAGATTTAATCTTCCTTACAAGGAAAGGCAAATGGATATCTGGCTCTCCACATGAATCAGAGGACACATCATAGGGGAATCAGCATGAGACTAGTGATGATCACCACCTTCCCTGAGGAGAGCTCAGAAAAATCCACCTCTAATGAGGGCACTGTGGCAAAATTGCAGTAGTCTGTAAGGAGAATCTGTAGCCTAAAGGAAAGAATCAAAAGGAACAGCCATAGGATGCTATGCCAGGAATCCAATGGGGCATGCAGGATTGGAGAGAAAAGTGGACAGATACATAGATAGATATGCCCCTGCCCTTGACACTACCCCTGGGTATAGATGGACATATTCTCATCAATGAGAGGCACGTTCTGCCTATGAGGCTCTTCAGCAGTGGAATAGGGCAGCCCTTTGTTAACAGTGTCCTCACAGAGAGCAGCATTTAGTGATCCTCTTCATAAATGAATAGACAAATCAAATTATACAAAATGACACTTCATTAAAACAGGCATTATTATAGGACAGTACAGACATATCTTTAAAGTGGTCTAACAGAATTTCAGTTTTCTATTAGAATGAAAATTAAGTAAAAAGAAGAATATTCTTTTTAAATTATTCAATCATGCTAATCAATTATTACTAGAACCATAAGAAAAATAGAGAATGAGAGGAAAATTCAATACTATTTCAAGTTCATTGTATGAAAAGGCTTTTAATAAAATAGACATTACACACAGACACACATACACAAAATCGTAAAGAACTATAAATGTTTCCTTTAATGCAATCCCAGATAAAGAGCCAGTGTCATATGGGATGGAAAAACATTAGTAGCATTCTCACTAGAGGTAGGAATAGGGAATGGTTGTCTAAAATCACTATTCTATGCTCAATACAAATAAAATATGAAATACTAGAAATAACACAGGAGTACTCAAAATAGCAAAACTTGACTAAGGATTTTTAAAAATATCTGAAATGTATGCTTTATCCTGTTCCCAATTCATCACTTTCTCAAAATATGATCTCTTTCTAAGCTGAACTTTAATGGATACAAATTCAATTTGAATATCAATCACATTTTTACTTTAATGAAACTACACAAGTGACCATCAGGAAAACACTGATAAAACATTTTAGAAAAATCTTATAATTGCAGAATTGTTTAGGAAATTAAATTTTTTTTTCAGGAGATTTGACAAAATATTAATGAAGCATTATTTTTTTGAAGTTACCTTAGTTTGTTTTAATATTGACAGGTTATTATCATAAAGTTTTATAATCCATTCACCTAGTCTTGTGGGTCACTATTAAACACTTTCTCTATTATCAAACGTTCAACAATTCATCTATCTGTCTCCTACTTAACTGACTGAAATAAGAAAAAATGGGCAGAATAGAACATTTCCCAAGGCCACACTTTAACACTTGAATGCACCTTGCCCATCATCTTCCTTTCTACTTGTTACTATGTATGTTCCAATTCTCATATAAGTCATTCCCTTCTCTTGAGTTACAGACCTTCACCTCATAAAGATATTGCTCAAGTAAACCTTTCCATGATTTTTATTTTCCTCTCTATTATTCTATTATTAAAAATATTTTCAACCATGATTTCTTCTTTAGCTACTTCCCACATCACCTCTTACAAAATTCATCACAAAAGTTATATGGGATAACTATCATATTAACCTGTCTTTCATGTTATATCCTTATCCCCTCTATTAGACTTTGATCCATGGTCTTAAGAAAACATACTTCTGTACCCTTATTTCTCTGTTATTTATCCTTTTAGATAAAGACTAAAGGTGGACCCGCCTCCCTTCTTACCTCACTATATTCAGAATAACTATAGTTTATTACCAACTCTCCTCTTGGAACTGTAAGTGCTATGTGTAGAAGTATATTTCATTGGCTACAAAGTGCAATGGTTTGTATGATGTCCTGTCAGTTAATGTACTAATATGAAATTTAAAAACATTGATAAACAACATTTTCTCAAATAGTAGTAATAGTACTAAAGTGCTATGCATTATTAGCTAAAATTTATTAAGCACATAACTGAACAAGAAAGAAATCAGAACACTTTCCATAGATTCTTGCTTAGTGCTCACACCTGCTCCTATGGTGCTAATCATGACCTCAATTTTTGTTGGTAAGAAAACAAAATGAATAGGATAATGAATAGCTTCCAAGTAACAATTAAGAATTCAAGTACAGGAAATTATCATCTGCAATCACCATTCTATGCTCAATCCAAAGAAAACAAGTAATTAAAAACAGCAAGAATTATCCTGGAGTACTTTTACTGAATAGTTAGTATACGAACAATCAGCAATAAAGGTGGATGAGTTGAAATATGCTGTCTATCATCATGGTGATGGTGTTTGTTTTCTGGTGATGCCTTAACAAAATACCACAAACTACTACTGAAAAGTAAACAAGAGAAATTTAATGTCCACAGTTCTATATGCTAGAGTCTGTGATCATGAGCCAGCAGGTTAAATGCTTCTGTGGACACTAAGGAAGAATATATTCCATGCCGGTTTGCTAGCTGCTTGTGGTTTGCAGGCAGTTATTTTTGGTGTTCTTTGTCTTTGGCTTCATCATTCTGCTCTCTGCCTTCTTGTTCACAGAAAGTCTATGTGTGCTTCCCAAAATGCCCTTTTATAATATATGGACATGTTATATTGGATAGGAAGACTACCCTAGTGCGTATGACCTCATCTTAAATAATTGCATCTGTAATGTCTTATGTCCAAATAAGGTCATATTCTAAGGGACAGGATTAAGAAATCCAGCATGTGAAATTAAGGTGGAACAAAATTCAATCCACAGCAGTGAGCAATTAAGTGTTTAGATATTTAATTAAAAATTAAATATTTTTATTATTATTATATTAAATATTTTTATTGCTTCAGATGAAAATTGTTACCTTCAGGTTTGTTTAGGAACATATTCTTATTGGCCTATAAGATAGTGTTTAAAATTATATGCTACAGTATTGTGAAATAAAGCACAATAAAACATTCACAATGTCCTTCCATTTTAGTAGGACTAGTCTCCATTTGGCCTGTGCCAATGTCCATTCCAGCTGTGAGGACCCTCCTGGTGGAGGGACTTGTCTCTTAAAATAGGTATGAAATAACAGTTTTTGTGTCACCTCTGCTATAATATAAATAGGATTCGATTCAACTCTAAGAAAAACATGAATATATCCCCATTTACATTCTGCTGGTTGATTAAAACTTGGAAATAGTTACTCTTCATTTCCAAAATTTACTATTTTTTACATTACATTGATAGGCAATACTTGTTGGGAGGAGAAATATACAGCTAGACTGTTAGAACCAAATCTTTATTGACCAAAACATAGGAGTATCAACAACACTATGATTAGCATTAGTCACCGAGTAATCCAGGGTCACCTCTTTATTTTAAGGTCAGTAATTAGTATTTTTCCCCAACTTTAATTCCTTTTGTCTTGTGATATAGCATGCATTCGCAGGCTCTTGGGATTTGGAAGCGGGTATTTTTGGATGCCATATTCTGCCTATTGCAGAGATGAGTGTCCTGGTCCTATCCTTACTCCCATACATTAAAAGTGAAATGCAATTTTCAGAGTGATAATAGTTCTTAAAGACACATATACATCAAAACATGTAGAGCTGGTGAATGTTACCTTACTCAGGAAAAGATCTTTGCAAATGAGACTAAGTCAAACTCTTAGTTATGAGAAAATTAACGTCGATTACTTGAGTGGTGCTTAAATGCTAACACAAGTGTCATTACTAAGAAAGAGACAAATGGAGATCACGTACACCCCAGATATGGATGTTACCACAGAGGCAGAGGCTGGAGTAGTACAGAACAAGCTTAGGAAAGCTGGAGGAGACAAGGAAACAATTCTGTTCAAGAATGTCCACAGGAAGTGCAGCTATGCCAACTCCTTGATTTTGGCTCAGTGAAACTGATTTTGGACTTTCTTCATCCAGAACTATGAGAAAATTATTTTTGTCTTTCTAAAAACACTAACCTTACAAAACCTTCACAAAATAACTAAAGTGATGCTCTTTAGTTTTTTTTTTACATTTTTCACTCAGATCACTAAATTATAAAAAGAATTTGCTATATTTGTGAGATATGTCATTAAAACTATTCCCATTACAGGAATTCTCAAATAGAACTGTGCATAAAAATCACCTGGAAACTAAAAAAATAATAATATAAAGAAGTTTCTACGTCCAAATACTCAGCAAGTCAAAAAGTCTAATAAATTATAAGCATAAATAGTTATCCTACTTCAGATAATTGACCTCAGTCAATTGCAAAACCTCTGAAAATCAAATTATCATTGGGACCCCAGAGCAGAAAACTAGGGTAAATTTTGTACACAAAATCTAGACAGGGGCTGGGAGCAGATGGCCCATGCCTGTAATACTAGCTACACAAGAGGCAGAGATCAGGAGGATCACAGTTTGAAGCCAGCCTGAGCAAATATTTCATAGAAAAAACACCTTCACAAAGATAGGGCTAGTGGAATGGTTCAAGGTGAAGACCCTGAGTTCAAGCCCCATTACTGAAAACAAAAATCTAGACAGGATGACACATAAAGTTGAGAGCCACAGACTCTCAACATAGTAACTAAAATATCCAGGACACACTGTAAAAAATCACTAAAACATAAAGAACCTTGAAAAGCACAATTTTAATGAGAAAAATATACAGGAGAAATTCAAACCAAGCACACTGTTTTTACAAATTGGTCCCTATCTGCTTCTCTCAAAGAACATAAATGAATGAGAAATTTGTGGTCAATAATATATCACTCCACTCAGTAGTAACTTGGGAGGAAAAATATAAAAAAGTATTGGTCAATGAAAGAATATTAGAGAGTATAAAATATTTTAAAATAATTGCAAAACATGAAAGTACAAGTTTTATCAAATTTCTCAAAGATAAGGCACCATAAGGCAAGCAAGAGAAATAACCAAGCTCAAAGAATGTCCATTCAAATTTAACAAATGATGTGATTGATTTTGGGGGAAAAGGCACATTTAGAATCCCAGTCTCTATAATATTCTCACCAGCTCTTGACTAAAGAGAGCTCAGACTTGAAAATGTCACTTCATCTCATTTACGTTCTGTGTCTTGGTTATACATTTTCAGTTATTTTTCATATACTAAGATGACAATAAAGTGGCATGTGAAAATCAACATAAATCTAAAACTGAATATGTAATTCAATATATGTTATATAATCCAATATGTTATAACATTTAAAAAAAGTCTCAAAGCAATTGTCACTGAAATGAAAAAAATGAGACATTTGATATGCAAGTAAGAGAATATGTGAACACAAGTGCCTCTTGTCTGAGGCATGACACTGTTGATATGTCTCAGTCTTGTGATCCAGAAAGCCTTTTTGATATGCAGCTTACATCTATAAAGAAAAAAGACATATATTACAAGTAAACAAGCATAATCTCTCTATGTAAACCAATTAGTAAAGAAACAAAACCAGTAAGTAAGAAAAGTCTAACACATTAATTAGAAAATGAGAATTTCCCAGGTGGGTGTTGGTGGCTCATGCCTGTAATCCTAGCTACTCAGGAGGCAGAGATCAGAAGGATCGTGGTTGCAAGACCCTACCTTGAAAAACCCTTCACAAAAATATGTCTGGTGAAGAGGCTCAAGGTGAAGGCCCTGAGTTTTAACCCAAGTACTGCAAAAAAAAAAAAAAGGGTGGAGGGATTTCTCAAATACAGCTAGCAAACATGTTATATAACAAAAAGGGGAAGCATATGATAAGAACATATTTGACAATATGGATATTACCATTAGCATGGTTTTATTAGAATAGTAATGCCAATTAAAATTCAGTAGTTATATGAATTAGACTAGGACCATTACAGCAATATTTTTTCAGGCTTCAGTGGCCACTTTTAGTGAAGGACTGAAGGTCATTTAGTTATGGATTCCAAGTCTTGGATAGGCATAATAATATGTAGTGTTTCATCTTAAAGTGATTTACTGGCAAGGGTTACTGATGGGGCTTTATCCTTACAATGCCTAACTTCTCAGAAGTAAAGCCCAGTCAATTTTATTAGACTTCCACCTCCAACCATTTTATATGATTAATTTTGTTCATGTGTGGAGCTAAGAAGAGCACTTACTGCACTTCACACCCCCTGTTTATTAATTCCCCATCAGTTAGAGGCCGTTCACCTCACACAAGTTTATTCCTTGAGTTTACACTGTCAAAATTCCAGACCGCTCTTTTTACTATTGTTGTCTTTAGGAGCAGAATAAACAGAGTGCCTTTTTCAGCATGCATTCTGTTCCTTATTTTGTTTTTGACTATGATGTCTAGTTAACTGCCCATTTCACTTTATCTGTTTTCCTGAAACTGTGCTACATATCCGAGCCACTTGATATCATTTTTCTTCTTCCTGAAGTTATGTCCCTTCTAAACATGCAATAGTTGGCAATTAGTTTTGTCCTAGCATATCTGTCACATTGAAGACAAATTCCTTTTGTCTACCACTACAAATCTCCTGACTTTCACCCAAGTCTTCTTTACAGTGATTTGGCTAATACTGGCCTATCCACCAAATTTGTTATTGCCACATCTTTATAAACAGAGTACAGAATTTAAACTTGAAATATGGCGAGTTAACTATAGTTATGTGATATGGATATTATTTACCCCTACATATGCTTGAGTATGCTAAAGAGTTTTCCTTACATAAAATTGGTGAGCAATATGGGTTTTAGTAGACCATATTGAAGCACAAATCATCTCTCTTAAACTGACATTCCTTTTGTCAGTATTCTTTGTCTTGATTATTGTTCTCCATGTATAAATACCTGGCTGATTGGCATTAGGAAATATGTTAATTTGGACACATAGCAGATATTCATTGTATTCTAGCATCTTTTACAACTGACTAGATTAAGAAGTACACTAATGCATTGCTTTATGTGCATTCTGGAAGCAACAGTTCCTGCATGGTACCTCCTGAAGTGATGTTTGTGATAGAAAATATTTGTAAAATGAGACCCAAATCACCCTTACAATTATTTCTGGTAGTTTAATTATGTATTATTAGTATCATTCAAAGACATAACTTATTCCAGATTAAATGTTTCTTTTTTAATTTCCCAGAGACAATATGTGATTTCAGCTTCACACAAAGGAGATTTCTGAACAATTATCTTTGCCATTCAAATATAAGGCAAAATTACTATAATTCCCCATTGTTCACATTTTCACAAGGTAACAGAAAATATTTGAATTCCTTTATTACACTGCATGGTAATTATTTCACCTTTTCATTAACAATAACTTCTATTCTTAATGTTTGTTATTAATTTTTATTCAGATTTCCCTAATTCTACCTTAAGACTATCAGATTCATTCAGAGGACTGATCCAGAGAGGCACACCCTGAGAGCCAGCAGATACATGAGTCCGATCATTACTCTGGCATCATTCATTTCCAGTCAAATGAGCGAAGGGCAGGATAAGGACATGTTCCAAAGATGGTCTTGGCCAGCAATGGAAGCAGGATAAAAATAAATAAGTAAGAAAGGAGATAAGGAATAACTTCCCAATCTTTTCCTTATGAATTTTTGGATAATATAATTTAGAGGAAGGGCACTGTTTTATATTTAGCAATTAATTTTCATTTAAAACTCTTATGTGCAATCAATGTTCCACAGATACAGGATGAATCAGAGAGGAAGCAAAAAATTGCAAATAAGAAAAGCAATTTATGTAAGTTGCTTTTACATCCCCAACTTCTTTTGTTCCCCAAAGTATCTCAACAAACCACACAATAGTGAGCTCTCCTCTTCCACATGTTAAGTTATATCTCACATTGATTCAATTGTGGAGCCATCATCCCAGTCACTTATTTCCTAAATTGTAAGTATATGTTTTAAATACTCTATTATTTTTAAAAAGTAAACTATCTTATAGAGGGGAAAGTAAATGAAACTGTTGCACACAATGCCTATAGGCCATTATTTTACTCTAATGCAATAAAGGGTTATCCTTTCCAAATGGAAATAGTGTTTTTTGCTTTTGGGTCTCTGAGTATATTAGAGGTCCTTACTCTCATTACTGAGAATGCACAAACATATCCAGAATGTTTCTATTCGAGTAAAGATTCCTATTCACTTGAAGCTGTGAGTAATGGGAAAGTTTAATCTCCTAACGGAAGACAAACCATGTTACTCTCATACCCTTAGTAATTGGCGCAGAAATGCTTTTAGTCTCTGATTTATTTATTATTTACTTTGCATTTCTAGGGTTTTAAGTCAGGGCTTTTCAATTGACAGATAGGTGCTCTACCATTTGAGCTATGCCCCCAGTCCCTTCTGTTTTAGGTATTTTTCAAATATTGTTTCTCATTTATGCCTAGGACAACTTTGATCACATCCCTTCTGTTTACACTTCTCATGTAGCTGGGAGGACATACACACCACCACACTCAGGTTTTATTGCTTGAGATGGGGGGGGTGTCTCACGAACTCTTTGCCCAAGCTGGACTTGAACCTTGATCCTCCCAATCTCTTCCTTCTAAGAAGCTAGGATTGTAGACACGGGCCACCATGGTTAGCTAATCTCTGATGTACTATATTCCAGTCATTGGCTATTGTCAAAGAAATAGTGAGAATTCACACTGTATCATTGTTCTTTATTGTTTAGCCTATCTCATGCAGCAACCTTAATTATGCCTATTGAGGGCAATTATCTTTCTCTTTTTAGTCAAACTGCAGCCACTGCCAAGCCACAATGCAGCTGATTTCTAAAATAATTACTACCCTTGCTATTCAGCTGCCATCTATAAGGCATATTGCTTATTTGAAATCATCTGAAAACTGATTCTAGGGAGGAGGACTAACTATTCTCATTTAGGTAACTTCTCTGGATAATCTAATATAAACTTTGATACATAGCAGATTTTTTTGGATAAGTTGTTTATGCACTCAATTGGTAATCAAATTGGTAACCTGTTGCAACCTGTTACATATTTGTATTTAATAGGGATATTATGACCATTTCTTGTCCTCTTGAAATGGTTAATGTAATGCAGGACATGATAGATATTTCAGCTTTCATTGTAATTTCATGTTCTTCAGGATAGAAGCACAATCAACTAATACCCAACAACAAGCAATAAGTGTGTTTAAATTGTTGGAACTGTACCTGATCAGATAATTTTCTAGTCCAAAATCTCAGTAGTCACCATAGATGGTGGTCATGATTTCTTTCTTTTTCTTCATTCCTTTTTGAATCCAAATGTTGTGGTTAACTTTGCTGCATATAGTTGACACATACAGCCATTTGATGTTGGGGATCAAAATATCCAATGTGTATAGTTGTGCTTTGTTTCACTTAAGTTCCAAGACAATGTGTGCTAATTAAAAACAGAACTCAAAGTACATTTTTGTTTGCTTTTCATACTTAAAGTTAGTTTAATTCATTTATTTTCAGATATTGTAGATTGAGAGGCAATTGTGGGAATTAATACAGAGATCCTCTGTAACATTTTCAATTTTTCCCAACTATAACCTCTTAAAAACTATATGTTATCACAAGTAAACCTTTTATTTGTATTAATTTTATGTGTATATTTATTTATATACACATATAAATTTGTATACAATTTTCATATATTTTAGATCCCTATCCATCACCGTAATAAAGATACAGAATATTTCACTAACCATCAGTATACCTTTGCATGTTGCCTTTCCATTAGCCACATATATCTTCTTTCCTAATCCCTCACCCATGGAAAACTCTAATATGTTTCCATTTCTTTAATTTTGTCATTTCAGTAATGTTGCACAAATGGAATTAAGCAGTAGATAAACTCTTGTGATTGGCATTTTTTTTTACTCAGAATATGTTCTCAAGGATTCATCCAAGTTGTTGCACACATCAGTAATTTGTTCCTATTCATTGTTAGTGTTCCATGGAGTGGGTGTTCCAAAGTATAACTGTTCACCAATTAAAAGGTGTGTGCTACAAGTTCCTGGATATTATATAAGATTTCTTTGAATATTCATGTACACATTTTGAACATGGGTTTCAATTTCTTTGCATTAATTCCCAGGAGAGCAAATACTGAGTGATATGTTAATTGCATATTTAGTTTCATTTAAAAACTGTCAGACCGCACATTAAGATTAAATAATAAATCACTGATATAAAAATAACATTTTCTAGCTGAATAAAATAATCCATTTGTACTTAACACGTTTATCACAATATACACAAAAACATAATATACCTGAGGGAGTATTGCTCTGCAGATTCTCATAGCACAGTAATAAACAAAGATATGAGAAATAAAGAGTAAAAAAAGAAAAAAATGGTTATTATTTATAGGTAAGTTATTTCCAAAGAAGACTAATAATCCACAGATAAATTTCTAAGGATTAACAAGGAAATTGTATAATAATAAAAAATTAAAATAAATCATATTTCTATACTTCAACAAAAATTTAGAACTACAATGATTTTAGAAAAACATTTTTTTAGAAAATCTAATACTTATCAAAACAAAAACCATGAGTTTACCTGAATAGTAGGTGTGCAAGATTTTTATAAAAATTTGAAATTAGTATTTAAGGAAATAAAGATTTCACTGAACATAATGATATCTATACTCATGGATTGGAACACTTAATTGTAAAGTAATGACAAATTTTCCAAAGATAATTCCAAAATTAAGTATACTTCTAATCAAAATCCTCTGAAAATACCTATTAAAACATGTCTGCTAAATTGCATACATATTAATTTGTGAGGCTATAGTTCACATCAAAAGATCATAAAAAGATAAGGAGTATTTAGCTGATAGCAAGAATGACTATACTAGAATAGTGATTAATAAATATCAGGTTCATAGTTCTATTCCCTTGTTTGTCATCTACTTCTTATTACATGATATTTATTCCAAGTCTACCATTTAATCAGTTTCTTTTCAATACCCTAAGTGTTTCTGCACTATTAATTTTTATTAAATCAATGTGACAAAATCTCCACCACTGGTATACTGATAGATCTGTCTCTCTGCTTTCTCCAGGCCTTTATTTGATCTGCTGAATACTTTTGGAGAAAATAACATGCCGGGCCAATCTTCACTTAGGAACTGGTCATTACCCTTAATTTGACACAACCTATGGTGATCTTAATATTGCTCAAATTAGGTAATTCTCTAATTTCTCTGAATGGTGTTATTTAAAAACTCATTCTTACCTCACCCTACCTCTTCATGTACCAATAGCATGATAACATGAATCTTCCTTTCTTATTTCTTGGGGAGAGAAAGTTACTCCCACAACTTTCTGCAACCAAATTCTCCCAGTTTTTATTTTTCTTGGTCTCCCAGCACAATTTGACATGTGGACTTTTTTCTTTTTACTAGAACCAATTTTATTCATTCATTTATTGAAATGCTTTATTAGATGCTTTCAATAGTTGCTGGGAGATCAGAATAGTAAGCAAAATCACACCATTCCTATGATGCACAAGGGAAGAAAGACATCTCTCAAATAATTCCAAAGTGGACATGGAAGAGTCACATTGGACAGAAAGAGGAAGCTGGTACCTGAATTTTACGTCCTTGGATTAGAGAAATAAAACTCTTAGAAAAGCCATACATCTAGGCCAGTGTTAGAATCTCATAGTAACAATCCTCTAGTGAGGTACCTGATAAGTAAGCATATGAGGGAAGCCTCCCAGAGTTCCATGCCTCCTCAGAGTTTGAGGACAGCAAGACAGCTATATTGTGCTTCTGAATATAGTGGAAAATTGATCCAGAAAGAGCTAGAGTGTCTTAAATTGGGTTTAGGACAGTGAAAATGTATATGGGAAGCGGCCATATTGATCCAGTATTATCTGAGCACTGTCCAGCAGATACATGTTAATGGGAAAATAGAATTAAAAACAAACTCTCCTGCCAACCCAGGAAGCCTCCTTACAAACAAAGAAGAAAAATTAAATAATGTTATTATTGCATAAGTATCAAGCCTTGATGTGATGCACATCCAAGTCAATCTCCTAAAAAATCAAAGACAGAAAGAACTCTTACCCTCTTATGTAAGTAAGCAGAGACATCTATTCCATACATGTTCTTAATCAATAAGTAGCCCTTAAGTAAGGGTACCATTTGTCACACAGAGGTGTACATCTTAAGCTCACCTCTGATAGAAAGGTTTTCTCTGTCACATTTACCCAACAGAAATGTTTCTCATATCTCTATATCAAAAGGTGGTTTTGGAACTAAGTAACTACTACACATCCCTGCCCTCCCACACAAACAAGGAGGTGGGGCATTGTCTTCCTTGATGATTGAATTTCAAAGACATGATCCCCAGGTTCTTCACTAAGACAAGCCTGGGTCTTAAAGCTGTAAGGAGATTTATTTGGAATTTAAAACCTTTTATACATGATTTAAAGAGGGAGAAAGAGCTTACACATGAAATATTTCTATAGTAACTTGTTCTAAGAAAAAACTGGGAATTAGGGGTGAGGGAGATGTGGTGTAGGGGGTGGGTGGAGAGGGAAGTCACTTGCTTACTTTCAATAGGGGCTTTTATTTTTAATTTCTCCTTAAAACACAGAAAATCTCTCTGTGTAGTATAAAAAAATAACATTACAATTTATTTGTATTTCCATTGCTGTGGTTACCTACCTCTGGGCAAGTTGCAGCAATCTAAATACCCCAACAAGTTCATAATAAAATGCAAAATAAAGCAATCATTAGAATTACAATGGGATAATTTAAAATTTAGTACATTTGCTATAGGGAAAAGCCTTAAGGTTCATCATACTAATGATGAATGGTTAAGCTATATTCTTGATGCACACTGCATAAACATTTTCCCTAGTTATACATTAATTTTACAAAGAGTTTTTGTCTTTATTATTTGCATTTTGAAATAATACACTAAGTATCATTTGGTAGTCCCACCCAACCCAAGCTTAAGGTGTAGCGTAAGTGTGGAGACTGTTAATTTAAGTATAATAGATAAGAGAATTTATTGTTTGCTTGTTTGTTTCTTCTGAATTTTTAATTACATAAGTGAGAAGTCATAAGTAATTTAGGCACAATAGTAAGTGATTCATCCTCCCAAATAACATTTTTCAGAGACAAAAGAAATCTATGATCATTATCTGCACAAAATCTTTATAAAATATTTTTAGCCTTTTATTATTTGCACAGGGGACTTCATTGTGACACTTCCATATGTGCTTACAATGTATCTTTGTTAGATTCACCAACTCCACCATTCATCCTCATTCCATCTCCCTTCTTAAAACAATCTGAACAGGTTTTATTGTTCTATTTTCATACAAGTATAAAAAATATTCACCCTCCACACTCTCTGTTCACCTTCCCCCCTTCCACTAGTACCCACTCCTGAACAGGACCTGTTTTACGTTCCTGTCCTTCATTTCTTTTAGTACATATTCATTGTTCAAAGGGCTTTCACTGTGGTGTTTTAGGCATTAATATATTGTACTTTAATTAGATTAATGCTCTCTATCATGCTGTCTTTTCCCTATCTCCCCTATTATTCAACAGCCTTCAATGAGTTTCACTATGACATCTTCACACACAAATGTATTTGGATATTATTCACTCTCTATCATTATCTTTTCTTATTTCACCACACCAATCTCCTTAAACACTCCCACTATTATAAACATGTTCAGTACATGTGTATATACACATATATGTATGATTATGTATGTACTTATGTATGCATATAACTTTTAGGTCTAGCTCCACATATGAGGGAAAAGCATGTGACCTTTGTCCTTCTGAATCTGACTTACTTCACTAAACAGATGATCTTCAGTTCCATTCATTTACCTATAAAGGACATAATTCAATACTTCTTTATGGCTAAATAGTACTCCATTGGAGTACTATATATATATATATATGTATATGTATATGTATATGTATATATATCATGTTTTCTTTGTCCATTCATTGATCGTGTGGCATTTGGGCTGTTTCCATAACTTGATTATTGTGAATAGTGCTGCAGTAAGCATGGGTGTGCATGAGGTTTTGTTATATTGTGGCTTACATTCCTTCAGATATGTACCCAGGAGTGGTATATTATTGGATCATATGGCAGTTCTATTTTTAGTTTTTTGAGAACCTTCCATACTGCTTTCAAAATGGATGCATTAATTTACATTGCCACAAACAGTATATAAGGATCCCTTCTCCCCCACATGTTCTTGCCAGCATTTGTTGTTGCTCATGTTCTTGATGATAGACACTCTGACTGGAGTAAGGTGAAATCTCAATGTCATTTTGATTTGCCTTTCATTTATGGCCAGGATGTTGAACATTTCTTCATGCATTTATTGGCCATTTGTACTTCTTCCTTTAAAAATTGTGTTTAGCTCATTTGCCCATTTCTTCATTGGGTGGTTGATTCTTCATTGGGTGTCTTATTATGAGACACCACTATCAGAATACAGATTGAATTTCCAGTTTGATGTGTGTGTGTTCCATGTTTTGACTACAACCTTTCCTTTCTTTCTTTCTTTCTTTTTGTCCAGATCAATCTTCATGAAGAGCAGGTACTCACTATTGTTTATTTACCTGTAGCATTCCAAAGTAGATGCAATAGTATTAGTCAAGATTCTCTAAGGAATTAGAGCCAATAAAATTCATATATGATTATGAGCTGGGATTTATTTAATTGCCTTCCGTAATTAGAGGCTGGACCCACAACGGCTGTCTGCACACTGATGAATCAAAGAATCCAGTGACTGTTCAATCCAAGAAGATGAAAGCCTCAAACATAAGAACAAATGTTATATCCCCAGTCCAAGGTTGAAGTCCTGGAAGCTCCTTGAAGAGTCACTGTTGCAAGTATGAGTTCAAAGGCTTAAGAATCTAGAAACTGATATACCCAAGGCAATGACAACAGCATGAAAGGCACGCTCCTGCTCAAGAAGAATCAAATTTAATGTGAGCATTGGAGATTTCCCTTCTTCTTTTTGTTCCATCCAGGCCCCCAGCCTGTTTGATGGTACTGCCCACATTCAGAGATAATCTTCCTACTCAGTTCACTGATCCACATCCCAGTTGCTGCTAAACAAAACATAATTATGCTTTACCAATTTTCTAAGAGTTTCTCAGTCTAATCAGGTAGACAACCAAGATTTATCACATTTGCCTTCCATTGTCACTATCTATAAATTCCAAATTTCTCTTAATTTAGTGATTTTTTTCTTTTCTACAGCATTCTTCTTTTCAAACAAGTTAACAAGACAGTTTTACATAAAACTTAGCCTTTAATTTCTTAGATGTATATGCATCGTTTATATAATATTATTACCAAAACTTATTACTGAAAACGAAAACTTTTCACTGTCACTAATCTGAATGTTGGTAGGATTTATAAATCTTTGTCCTGTTCGTTGAGGGTACAACTTAGTGACAATTGGAAATGAGATTTCAGGAACCATTATATAAAAAAAAAAAAGTGATGTAGCAATTTGTTTTCTAGTAAAATGTGTTCTTTTTAAAATTTATTGTTATTTTTATTTAGGGAAATTTGGAAGGTTTTTGTTTGTTTGTTTTTAAGAGAGTGTCTCCTTATGTAGCTGAGGATGGGTTTGAACTGATGATTGTCTCGGCCTCACAATTGCTGGAATTATAGATGTGTACTACCACACCTTAACTAAGTTTCATCCTTAGTTAATGAGTAACCACAGTACATATTTATGAAGCACAATGTTATGATACGTGTACTTATTTTGGTTGATTAAAACAGGTTAAATATGATTCTTAAAGTAATTAAGATAATCCTACCATGAATAGGACAACAAGGTAATCTTTGAGGATATTAAGTTTGCTTTAATACCATTTGGCAGTTTAGTTCAGTACCAATGTTAGTTACTATAGAAAGCTTTAGTTTTTGGCTGTTAAACCAAAATTTTTAACACAAACATAATTACATTCTTTTTCACTTTAATATTCTGTCTTCAGTCATAGAAGACAAGGAGTCTGACATTCATTTATCTCATTTCCATCCACTCATTTCATTAATTACATTTAGAAATTAAATGTTATCATATTTTTACTATTACTAATTCATGTTTTTATCTATTTTCAATTATTTTCTAGTTGTATTTTGTTTTTAATTGACACATAGTAACTGTATATTTATGGGGTGCAGTGTGATAATTACTATACACATGTATAGTGTAACGATAAAAGCAGATTATTCAGCATACACATCACTTTAAATGTTCACCATTTCTATGTGTTGAAATCATTCAAAATCCTTTCTTCTTGTTTCTTTGAAATATATAGTACAATATTTTTAACTATAACCACCCTAGTGTGCAATAGATCACCGGAACTTATTTCTTATGTCTAACTCTAATTTTGTACCAATTGCCCATTTTCTCCCATTCCTCCTTTACTTCCTCCCCTCCACAGCTTCCACTGTTCTGCATTTTGTTGCTGTGAGTTTAGGGTTTTCAGACTCCCCATGAGTGAGATCAGGAATTATTTGCCTTTCTGTGCCTGGCTTTTTCACTTAACATAATATCATACACATTCATACATATTGTCACAAATTCAAAGTTTCATATTTTGAATGGCTGAATGATATTCCATTGTGATTGCATTGAATATATAGATCTCATTGAACCACCACCATTTTAGAAAATTGTTGCAACAATTATATTAATCTTTAGGGATTTATGATAATTTGTGGACACAGGTGCATTTTATGATTCATTTATCTCTAGTATCTGAAGGCTCTGAGAGGTCCTCTTGGAGGGGAGCAGGCCAGACATGCTGTGCTCAGGGACTCATCCCTAATTCATTGAACCCACAAAGCTTCTGAGTTCTCCTGGACCACTCTATTTAAGCAAGGAAGGCCAAGTCTCATATTCTCGTTCATATCCCTCATCTTGCAAAGAAGTCTGGAAAGTTTAGGTAACATTCTTCATCTAACTTCACAAGTTAGTGGCAAGTAGAATTTAGACACAAAATGTCAAAATGATAGTTTTCTTTCCCCTGAACTAATGATTAATACTTAAGGTTGATCATCTGATTCAACAGTGATACTACATGATTATCATATATTTTACATTAGTTTTTGCTATGTTTACTAAGTTATTATAGCATGCACCTGTGGAAATTTAGGCATTTACTATTGTATTAGTTATTATCTTCTGTGTCATTCTTTCCACGGTTATTTTAATGTTTTTGTTTTTACCTCTTTATGTTCTTCTCTTTGTGTAGTAATGTGCTTTAGAGAGGGGCCTGGAAAGTAAGGCTAACCATGTAGGTGGTCAGTCAGGTCTAAGACCAAATCCCAATAAAATTCTGTGCACCCACAGAATGGGAGAAAAACTTTGCCACCTATTCATCCTATAAGGTACTAATATCCAGAATCTACAGGGAATTCAAAACACTCAGCCCCCAAAGAATCAACATCCCAATAAAGAATTGGCACATGAATTAAATAGGACACTCTCAAAAGAAGAGGTCCAAAGGGCGAATAAATACATGAAGTGCTCAACTTCCCTGGCTATAAAAGAAATGCAAATCTAAACTACACTAAGATTTAATCTCACCCCAGTTAGAATGACCATATTCAAGGCCAAAATTAACAAAGGCTGGCAAGGATGTAGCAAAACAGGAAACTTTTACACTGTTGGTGGGAATATAAATTAGTGCAACCACTATGGAAAGGACAGTGAGATTCCTCAAAGAGCTAAAGATAGAACTGCCATATAATTCAACCTCCAAAAGTGAGATGAAATAAGTATCTAGTGTTTAAATCACTCAGTCCATCATATTTGTTATAGCAGTTCAAGCAGACTGACATTTTATGCTAATGTATATTTAATTAAAGACAATAATAATTAATCTTAATTATAATTATTTTAAATAATGCATTAATAGAATCCTGAGTACTTGTATAGGTTATGCTGTTCTGATTTAATTTTATATACTTTTCATCATTTAGTTCTATCAAGCTTCATTTACTTTATCATAGTCTGTAACCATTACATTCTATAATCCTGACTTGCCTTCTTCCAAATTCTTTTGAATTACTGAGATTTATTATCACCATTTCTTTGTTTAAAATGAGATGCTCTATAGTAAAACACTTTTGCCTCTTGTTAGTTGCGCCTAGCATATTTTGATATGCTCATGGTAAGGTATTTGCTTTTAGAATCTCACAGAGTACTTGCTGAGACAGTTTCCCTGTGAATTATGTTTACATTTTTTAATAAGTAAGTCGTGGAGTACAATTCTACACCAAACAAATACATGGGAACAGCATGCTTTTAAGTAGACATTATATACTTTTATTAATTCATAATTTTATTTCCATATTTAATTTATTTAAGACCACCAAACCTGATTAAATAATTTTACACATAGACAGCTTTATGAAATTGATATGTTGTGTTTATGAGCAAAAGAGAATAACTTTTCTATATTTATTCTTGGAATCTTATGATCCTATTAATCACTGATTACATTTAATTACTTATTAGGAGAGTTCCACATTCATTCCATGAATATAAGGTTACAGATCAAAGAGGGAGAATTGTAAAAATGAAAATGTCTGCTTTGTTAATCTACACCAGACGTTCTCAAGTTCTGTACTCCTGACATTGTGGCATAGATAATTCTTTGTTGTGGGGGGCCTTTTCTGTGTATAGGAAAATGTTTCACAGAATCCTTGGCCTCTATCTAAATAGGAAATGACGAAGATCTACTGCCTATGATACTCAAAAATAACCCTTGGTATTGTTAAACTTTTCCTAGGGGTAAAATTCAGCCCAGTTGAGAACCATTAATCTACATTGATTTCATTTACAGTTTTTGATGAATTAGTAATTACTTCAGTTATTTTGTACACTGGTGTTTACTTTGGAGAGTTTATCATATACTATTTTAACTTTTGTGAGGCTCGTTTCCTCTATAATGCATGTAGACATATACATATGCATTATGTAAGATAGTAGGAAGAAATATGTAAAATATCTACTTGGAATTCCATTTGCTCATTTCTTCTTGTTTGACTTTTATAAGAACAAATTTGAAATTTATGTTTTAGAGAATACTTAGAATTTTCTTGGTTGACAAATTAAAATGTTCTACAAAGTTTGTAAAACCCTGAAGTTGTATATAAAGACAATAGTATTTTAGATGGCAAGGAATCTAAATGTAAAGTGAAAATAAGCAAAGGTAAATGGATAAATAATATACAAAACTAGTAGCTTTGAGACCCAAGGTCTAGAAGTACACTAGTGAAGATCAAGACTTAAATAGTATTTGATCCCTAAGACGTGAGATGTTATAGTGAGGTTTTCTTATTTACTTATTCCTAGTAATAATAAAAACTCAGACATGCCCTGGATGATTCTTAAAGAAAATGCTGATACCTGTCATCAGAATTATTAAACAATTGTCAGGAATGTAAAACAAAAAAAACCCTAACCCAGTAAGGATAAGAATATAGGAGAGTGATCATCATTAGACTTTGGGCATTGGTGTTCCAAATTGTCATCTCAATATCATGACCTAACATAAAACTTTTCAGTTAGCTTTGGAGACTTTTCATAATGGAAACTTTCTTTATAAATTAAGGACTGTAATACATTAAGTACATGTTGGGATTTTTTAAATTCAAGCAACTGTTTGTATTCAAAATTATGTTCCTAGTGTGAGCAGTTTCAGTGACACAAGTAACTTGAATTTCAAAATCTGTCAGTGTACTTTAGAAGAACTGCTGCTTTCTAAATAATTGATCTTATATAAAGAACTTTACCAAGGGATTTGGTTGATATTCAGAATTTATAGTGATTTAGCTGCTGGCTACCAACTCCTGGAGTGACATTCAAATATGCTGGCCTTCCTTTTAACTTGATGGTTGCCAGGGGCAGTATTTGTACTGTGTTGCTAAAAAACTAAAATTATAAGCAAATCTTTACCACCTAAAGGCTTGATTTGTTCTATTCACAAGGAGAGAACAGTGTCTGTAGCTATCTTATATAATAATCTAACAGTAGAACTACCACATGTGAGGTATTCAAAGTAAGTTTGCAATCTGTCTCTCCAGGGTCTTTTGATTAATAAGAAACTTATGGCTAAATATAGAGCATAAATCAGTACATAATGAATCACTACATTAATCCCAGTTTAGCTGTTGGTACAGAAATCCTGTACTTTTTACATACTAGCTTTGGAGTTCAGATATTAGACACAATTCTCTTTTTTCTGGTAACATGCAAATATCCATAGGAAAATTTACCCAAATTTATGTTATAATATAAGAACTCTAATAAAAAACATAGCTTAGTAATTGGCAAATGATTAAAACTTATGGTAACATTATTGCAGTAAAGTTAGGCTTTAAATATCTTAATTTAGGTAAAAATGATAAAAGAATAATGAGTTCAAATGTGAACACTACCTATTGCCTCATGATTTCTTCTTTTGTTCTTTGAAAAAATGAAAAATTTATTTGAAATTCCTGTAGATGCTTTGTGAAATATTCTTTCTAGGCTGTTTGCATTATTGCTAAATAAAAATTGAGTTTTTACTTTATCTCATAGCACATTTGTTTGACTTTGATTAGATTCTGTGGCTATTTGTCTTTTTCATATATCTTATTTCTTTTAAGATAGAAAAACATTGTTTAAAAAAACCAAATTATTGTGATTAGTAAAACCACTTACATACTCTGTATTTCTTTTTGAGGCAGGTGTTTGTAGGGCCTTGGTCCTGGCACAAGGAGGAAAGACCCTCATACATGATCCTAGGATCTCAAGTCATGTATTTGACTCTTCCAGATACTGGCATCCTGGCATCTGTTGAATGTTCAGCGCATCAGAAATATGTGACCAGCCATTAGATACAGATGCTCAGATATTACAGCTATATATTCTTGTGTATTAACTTACTCCAAATTTTAGGACTAAAAATATATCATATTGACATACATTATAACTTTGGGGCCAAAATCTTAGTATTTGTTAGTTACATAATTTGGGCTCTGTGAGAAGTTACATATTGCCTCTGTGAGAAGTCTTATCAAGTAAGCTTAAATCTAGAACATTATTTGGTACAAGTGATGTTTGAAAACTGTTATCATATAGCATTGCATTTCATAATGCATACAAATTATTTTGAATAATTTTGAAAATATAAAATGTAATGACTATAAATCATTGAGACAATGGAGCTATTCTTGAATAAAGTGGTTGTTTCAATTCTCAATTCTAATAAACTAAACATTCACTTCATATTGTGACACATGTTTACAAATTTTAAAGGGTTTTACCTAATATGGAAACATTATCTTTGTGAACTTTAGACAGCCAATAACAGAATGTGACATCTCTGCAACAGAGAGGTCTTATTGATTCATGTTCGTAGCAATAACTATCTGTGAAATGTATTTTAAATGTTATGCTGCATCTGGCTTTCCAAAAGAATCACCAAGTTCCTACCCAATTTTCAGTGTTTTTTTAAAATTTCTTTTGTTTAATTTTGTTTTGTAAATAGACCAAAAACAAGAGTGGCATATTTCAGAAAGTTATTTCACACAATTTTGAGTCATTCCTGGCTGAATATCGACCAGAGTTAATTAGAAAATTGGGTGGAATATATGTTTATACAAATTCATTTGTCCTATTCAAGTGGTACTGAGGAGGAAATTAATGTCAGTCAACTCCCTGTACAGCTATCCTTATCTCAACAAGGAACACTTGTTCCTTCCTATTATTGCCTATACTCTCTCTTCAACAAAATTAGAGATAAGGGCAAAATAGTTTATGCTGGGTATTGAGGGGGTAGGGGGGAGAGGGAGGGGGCAGAGTGGGTGGTTAAGGAGGGGGTGGGGGCAGGGAGGAGAAATGACCCAAGCCTTGTATGCACATATGAATAATAAAACAATAAATAAATAAATAAATAAATAAATAAATAAATGGAGCTGAGGATATAATTTACTGCACCTCAAAAAGAGCTATATTTAAGGGTCTCAGAAAGAGCTTATAAGTGGAAATAAAAATTGAACTGAGCTTAAGAATAAACAAAACTAACAAGATACAAAGATATAAAGGAGAGACCATGATTTTACACATCAGCATGGTATGTGATGTGAAAATGTGCAGCATGTGGTTAGAAGACAGAGGAGAAAAGTTTGAGGCCAAGAATCAATGTAAGAAAACATAGATAAAAACAACTAAGATGGATAATGTGGTTTTAGAGAATTCAGCTTAATTCTACAAAAATTTATTATATCTAACTCTTTTCTAACTATTCTAAATTTAGTAAGAGAGGTGGCTGTTAATGGGATCCAGCAGGAAGATACCAAGACCTGGATTGAGATGACAATATCTTAATTTTCTTCACTGTTTATCTTAGCCAATTATCCATATTTTTGTGATCTATAGATTTTAGCAAGGAACAAACAGCTGAACAAACAAATGCTAACATTGTTCTAGCAAAATGCCAGGCAGGAGTCATGTCAAAGTGTAAACCAATAGCACTTGGTAGTGTCCAAATAAGGAAGGAGAAAGGGGGGAGAGAGAGAGTGAGAGAGAGAGGATATTAGACTCTTATGTTTCTAGGTTTTAAAACAGTACAAATGTTGAGATTAAATGGAAGAATAACAAATAAATGGAAACAGAAAGAGGAAGTTTGAATATACAAATGATGAATTTAGGTTTGGATTTTCTGTATTCCATATTCTAATAAACTCTTCATGAGTACTTGGATGAATACATATGGTTTTACCCTGATACTATTTCCAAACAAAGATATCACAAAGAAGGAAAATTTCACAATAATCAATACTAAAAGGGAGAGAAATATCTTCCTTTGAATACTAAAATATTATTACCCAAATAAAGGATTATATAAAAAAGATTATGTAACTTGATCAAGTTTAGTTTATCTCAGAAACGTAAAGTTTTCTTAACATCTGAAAATAAATAAACTCACATATTAGACAAATAGACAGTGGTCACTCCATAAATTATGCAACACCCATTTTGCAGTGATAATCCTCAGCCTATGAAGCCATTGTTCCAGAAGACCAAGACTTTGTAGGAGCTGACAGCTTCTTTAATTTTTTTCCCCTGATTCCAACTCAGAAGCAACCAAAGAAAGCCAAGCATATTCCCCAAATCAACAACATAAATACCTGCTTTCTATTTAGCCTACTTCCAGCTCCCCAATGTCAACAAGCTCTAAACAAATAACCTTGCCTTTTTCTTTCTACCATAATGTGTTCCCACCCTGTCTGCCTATGAGCTTTTGTCAAGCTCAAGTAATGGTGACAGCTTCTCTTGCTATTGTGACCACAAAATAAACAGTTTTGCTTTGATCTCAATTGGATAGTCTTTGTTTATTTACACATGCCTACCTAACATGACTCATAAAGAAAATCTAATTGACATAAGTGACATACATCAGACTTCAATGAAAACAAAGAGTCAAAACCTCTCTTCAAATGCCCCGAAAATGTTAATTTTTTCTATCATATATTTGACTTCAAAGAAATCTCATTAGTACAAAAATTAACAAATATGACAGAGGAAACTTTCCAAACACCATTCAGTACAACTAGGAGCAAAACTCCTACTGCTTAAGCCACTATTGACCCAAAAACTATACCCATCAGAAATTTCAAAGGATTTAGAAAGTGATTATTATCCAGAAACTACTTAAGAGTGTATGTGGGGAAAGCAATGGCTCAGGAAAAAGTTGCAACCTAATACATATATAATATAAAATAAGCATTCCTCTCCAACTCAGGTGCTGCTCTGAGGAGTAAACCATGTAAAATAATTGAAGATCCCATAGAAGTTAAAAGTAGACACCACACAGCCAAACTTCTCAGCAGTGTCACCAGTTATACCAGAAAGTTGGCAGGCACTGTGGGGAAAAAACAAAAAAGTGAAGGACGTATCAAAAGGGGAAGAAGATGAGTGGTGGGTAAAGGTTTTAGTCTTTGAATACTAAGGGAAAAGTGGAGTACCTACTGAAATGGTAGACTTTCTCAGATAAAGACAAGACATGCGAGTCAGAAGAGAACCAGGACTGTCCCCAGTCTCGTTACTGAATTTCTATAGTCATAGAAAGCAGCACACGAGACAAGTAAGTCAGAGGGAGACTAGTGCAAAGTTGGTTAGGCCTCTGAAGATAAACAAGAGGAAAACAAACCAAAGAAGAAGGCCCAGAAATGCCAAGAGGCTTTGCTGGGGATTTGGAGCTAGAGCAGATAATTGGAGCTACAGTCTCCAACAGGAAAGCTCATGTTCCTGATGAAATGGACAAAATCTGATTATGCTGATTGGGTTTCTGCCAAGGAACCCAATGTCAAGTGCCCATACAGGTTGTCATATCCTTCTATCATTATCAGTGCAAAACAAAACTAAAAATATTAGCAAACAGAAATTAACGTGTATTTATGGGATTATATCCAAGTATGGTTTATTTTACAGATACACGGATATCTTTTGATATAATTCAGAATTTTGACATGTTAAGAAGATAACTATGTCATTTCTATAGACCCTGAAGAGGAATTTGACAAATCAATATCCTTTCTAAATAAAAATAAAACTCTTAAAAATATTAAGTCATGGGATTGGTGGAGTGGCTCCAAGTTGTAGAGTACCTGCCCAGCCAGCAAGTGAGGCCCCGAGTTCAAACCCTAGTACGACAAAAAAAAAAAAAAAAAAAAAAAAAATATATATATATATATGTATGAGAGAGAGAGATAGAGGCATGTGATATGGTGATATATGTATTATGTGTGTGTTCTTTTTAGTTATAGTTGGAAATTGGATGCTTTGTTCATATTTTCTAACTTTTTTATATATACATATATGAAACTGATATCGGAGAACATGTTGAGTTCATGTGTGTATCATATATATGTAATATAGGTAGATGTCACAATTTACTCATATACATTTATTTATGAGTTCACATATGAATTCATATTTATGCATTAAATTAATCTAGAAAATATGAAAAAATTGATTTTTGATGGTAACTGAAATGTTTATTCAGTCTCAAGTTACTATTTATTTCTACATATTATGCGTGTCCTACAATGGTGATAAATTCCTGAACATCAAAATCAAGAAGACATAAATGATTGAATTTTAACAGATTGAATAAAAGAAGTAGCTAATGTCTTGTTTGCATGTGAGTGTGATATACTGGCATATGTTAGATGCTTACAGTTTGTACTTATCTATCTCCTTTGGCTGCCTGGCACTAACCAGGTAAGAGTAATGTATCTCATTTCCCATTTCCCAAATCAAACATTTTAAAAAGTCACAGACACTTCAAATATGATACCCTCAAAGTTTTGGGGGCAAAAAGGCACTTATAGTTCCAGTTGTGTGATAAATCCACATTCAATCATTTATCTTTTGCTTTAAACAGGGTAGTACTAGGAATTAAAACATCTGAATTATTAAAAATATCTGCAGCTTATAACAACTGTCCCAGCTATGATGCATTTGAGGAAATATTTAGCTATTGAACTTTGTAAATTGGTAAAATGATTTCATATTTGATTTTGTATTGATAATGCTAGCACTCTGCCTCTTTAAGTTCAACCTTTAGCATTAATGTGAAAAAATAAACTATTAAATTTATTGTTAGAGAATATAATTATGAAATATCTGCAACAAAATGGCCTTAAAATTTATGTACCAGAAAATGTTTTATGCTTCACACCACCACTCCTATCACCTTGATACTATGGCTCTCTCTTTGTGGTAACTGTACTCTGGTTACATTTCTACAACCCCAGCCTCAATAGTACCTAATCCACAGAGCAAATGTCCCCACATTTCTCAAATTGATCCCCATAATGCTGGGATAAAAAGTAATGTTTACAAATGGACTTTGCAGACCTACATGGTGTGATCCCTTTCATTTTCTGAGACTCTTATTTATCCTTGTTCAGTAAGCTGAAGCCACATGCCCATTCTCAAAACACATCCTTGCATCCAGCCCTATTTATGACCTCTTCACTGTTTATGAAACACTGCTGTCTGTGCTACAGACTGCATTTCAATCCCCTTCCCCTTATTTCACTCAGATCACTGCCCAAAGGTCACCTCTCTAGAGAAGATTTCTTAAACACCTTTTCTAAAATACTATACTTGTTTTTCTGAATTCCCTTCATTTGCTTCAATTTTCTTCACACATTTTCATTTAACTGATCTTTCATACAGATTTATTGTTGCCTCCCACCCTAGAAGGAAATTCCTGAAGGACAGTTTCCTTTTATTTCTTGATTTTCCACAAACATATAGACTGATGCCTAGCATTCAGTATTTCTCTAAATACATTTGTCCATTAATGAATCTATCAGAGAGATAAGCTGATTGATCAAAGTCATTTTCTCAAACAGATCAGTGTTCTTTCTGTAATTACAAATATTTTTCTCAAATAGCTAAAGTTCTCTTAAAATTGACTTTAGTTTACTATGCATTCTTGAAAAGATAATAACAAAATTCATTACAAAATCATTTATCATTTATATTCTTGCAATAATTTAACTTAACTTTGTGCTCTTTATTGTATGAAACCACTGTGGTGACAAATTTCTCCCTATTGATTTTCCAAGAATAAAGTAAATTGCAAGATAGCACACTATACAGAAACCCTTAGGGCAAAGATGATTTTAATGTTATTTGATATTTGTGATTAACTATCCCTTTATGAAGACGTATTTGTATATGTCATAAAATAATTATATAATTATATGCTAAAACTATAAAATGTGACTAAATAAGGAAATAAAATAATATTTTATTACAATTCAAGCTCCTAAAAGAAAATAATTTATTTGGCCCACATGGTTGTTTTAGGGCATGTGATTACCCTGGTTAGATAGTGAGTTCCCTAAAATCAAAGTTGGGACTTATTTTCTCTATATTCCCAGTCTATTATCGCAGTTTGAATAAGAATGAGCTCAGTCATTGGAAGAGTGCTGAAATCTAAACATAAGGTTCTACTTGTACTCCTAACAAAATAGTAACTATATTTTAAAAAACAATTCTGAACACTCTTTTTTATCCAACTTCTTATGTTACATCTTTTTAAAACATTGTTTTTTGCTTATTTACGTTTCATTTCTTCCACAGGTCTTCCTAATTCTGAATCTCATGTATTTGGACCCGAATTAGAAATCACTAAGAGGAAAATTTTAATGATGTAAGTATGAAATCCGAACAAATGTATTAGTTTCTTCCCATTTTGTAACTCCTATTAATGTTATTATGTTAGTCTTTACAAAATGTTTTTGATCCTTTTGTGATTGCCACTATACTTGGGACTGGCATTATATTTAGTGTTGTAGGAAAACTTCACACAGCATAATTTAACAGTGGCCACAGAGATCCATTACTTCAAAATGTCTCCCACATAAACCTGTCAAGAACTAGATTTCTCTGTTCCTGAACTAGTCTGATTTTTTGTATTTTCCTTTCATTGTCTGCCAAATGCCACTGACTTCCTCTTAACTGACATCCAGGCTAATATATTTACTATACATAAATGGTCGTGGATATGTATGTATCCTTAAAATATTACTGAAGGTTTTATAAGTGATCATTTAATTTATGTAACTTACATTATACAATAGTTCCCCTTTAGTTTCTCCTAATGCTGTTTTCTTTCTTTTTTTTTTTTAAGTTTCATTCTGAGTTCGTTTTATTTTGTCAATTACTGGAGGAAATGATAGAAAATATGGAAAATGATTATGACACATAATTTATTGGAATCTCTCCAAAATAAACCTTTATCAGACGATAGTAAAGGATGTAGCAGCTGGGTTTATATTTTCCTCACTAAAAATCAAGTTCATGCTTCCTTAAAAGTAGCATCTGGGATGTAATACATTTTTCTTCAGTACTTTCAACACCAAAGAAAAATCTTATAGTGGGAACTTAAAGCCTTTGCTGTCCCTTGTAAGGTGCAGTTCTCCTAATTAATATCTGTCAGTGTTAAATACATTCCCAAGTCATTGATACTTGAATGTGCACACCAAGGCCTGAGACTGGATGAGAGACATTTTTAGGATCTTAGAGGGCTGTGACATGATATTAGAATACATCACTCTGTGTTTCTGCAATATCATCTGTAGAATCTTCAGAAGGCTCTTCAGAAACCTCTGTAGACAGGCAAAGTGGACTGAGTTCTCCAGCATTGTTGATCCACAAGTTTTCTTCTTATTGTGCATCTCTTATCTGTCTTTTGTTCCTATTGATCTCATAATTCTTATAATTAATAAATTTTCTGATAATTAAGACATTTTGATTCTTGTAATTTGGTTTTAAAGTATTCCAAATATTTAAAAGTATTCTTTGGCTTTTTTTTTCTTTTATTATTCATATGTGCATACAAGGCTTGGGTCATTTCTCCCCCCTGCCTCTACCCCCTCCCTTACCACCTACTCCGCCCCCTCCCTCTCTCCCCCACCCCCTCAATACCCAGCAGAAACTACTGTTTTCTTCAATTATCACTTTTGCTCTGTGTTTCATAATACATGTCTAATGCATTATACATAGTATTTTACCTGCTGATGCATAACTGTCTAATTTCTCTACTAATAAACACATTATTATAAGGAATGCTCCCTTAGATGATTCTTTATGGATCTTTGTATGTGTGTCTTTAGAATATAAACCCAGGAGTATCTTTGGTCATGAGTGAAATATAAAAACAGTTTCACTAAGTGTTGGTGAATTGATCTGCAGTAGTTTAATTCTAATCTCTTGTTCAAACAGGTTTTAATCCACTGTTTGTATGTTAAACTTGCATTAAACTAATTACAGATGTTATGTATCATTTTATCTTTCATTTTTAAAACAATATTTATATAGCCCATGCATCTCATGTGCTTGTCGGATTTGCTGCCATTAGTTCACTTAGCCCTCACAGTAACATATAATAATCAATCTATGCTGCAGTTTAGATTTAAAAACTAAAACCTAGGTATATTAGGTGACCTGTTCTACATCACCCAGCTAATAAGTGATTGAAACCAGGATTATTGGTCCCAGGATTTGTTCTCTAACCTCCTTTTCTTGTATTTCTGAGCTATTTAGACTTCTTTCTCTGTGAATTTTCCATTTGTATTTTTTACTAATTTTATCTATTTTTGCTACATTAGCTAACAAAACAGAGTGTCTGTTTTCACTGGGGAAGATGATGATTCATTCTATTGAGATCAGAGAAAGGGGTTTACTATTGGCTATAGTGATTGTTGGGGAATTTCTGCTTCTTTAATATTACAGAGTAGACAAGAAGATTAACTTAAGGAACAGTATTTCAGATAGATAAATAAGTGATCAAAACCACAATCAGGAGCAAGCATAGAATATTTTGGTAAGGAGACTAGTGTGGTTGGAACAGAGTACGTTTGGGGCATGATGCTAACTGTATAGGACCTTGTGGGCTTTAGAAGGACTTCGGCTTTTACTCTCAGAGACGTGAGATGATAATAGTGTTTTGAGTAGAGGATTAATATACTCTTAGGCTTTCACAGAAAGGACCATGACTGGATAGGAAATAAACTATAGAGAGGTGAATGTGGAAGCAAGAGAACATCTAAGAGGACATCACAAGAGGCAATGATGATGCCCTATTTCAATGCGATGTATATTTTTTGATGGATGGCTGCACATGCTTAGCTAATGTCCTGGTTATAATTTTCTCATCGATATTTATTTATTGGTCTGTGATTATTATGTTATCCTTATCAAAGTTATGCTGGCAGATACTCCTCATATTTTTCTTCAGTTTTTGTCATCACATTGAGTCATGTAGAAGGGACTGTTTCCTGGGACAAACATCTCTACCTGGGTACATTATTATTACCATTTCATAATTTTTTCTACTACATGCAAATTTAAGTATATTGTGTTTTTTTAAAAAAAACTATTAGTCTCTCTGTAAGTTTACATAGTTCAATTTTTATAATATTTTAAATGCTTATCTTCCATTTTCAAATGATTTTGTTTTATATATTGCCTGTTTACTTTTTATGTGCTTTTCCTCATTATGAATCCCTTTTGTTTGTCTTAGTGATTTTTGTCTCAATTTATATTCTGCTATTAACTCCATTATTTTGTTCATAATTCCTTGTGTTTTTCTTAGTTAATTCTCTATTTCCTTCACTTCCCATGCTTTGGCTGTATTATGTTATCAATTTTAGGGGAGGGAGCATAAAAATGTTGCAAAATATACTCAAGGCTAAGTTTTAAAGTTTTTGAAAGTTATGTCTATGTTAAGCTAAGATACCTTTTGATGGTATCATTTTTGTATTGCTTAAAATGTTAAACTATTAATGCAAACTAAATAGACTAAATAGACTAAATGTGTGCTATTCAATATTAGCGATTGAAAACTTATCTTAGAGTTCTGTAAGAAGTTAATGTAGTGTTAATCTGCAGAACCTAATGAGTTACCATGTTTTTATTTTTAAGCATATATACTTTATTACTGAACAAACTAATATTAGAGCCAATTTTAACCTTTTCTACCAATTTAATCCAATTTATGAGTTTGAGAATTTTTTTTCTTGAAATGAAATTTCTAAATGCAAAATCATTGAATCATTTCTATATATTGAATAGTTTTATGAGAGCCAAAATACACAAACAAGCAATATGTGATCATTTCACATATGAAAACAGACATCTTCAGTAGCCATCCCAGGAAGCCAACCAATAACCACTGAAGTAACTGGCTTAGGACCATTAGGGCTTGACCAATGACTACCAGCTTCCTCTGTCACTAACGTACTCATCCCTCTATATCTGTGGGTTCCACATCTGTGGATTAAACAAACTGGGTAAAAAAATTGAAAAAAAAATAATTCTGTCAGTATTGGGCACATGTACACATATTCCTTTGGCATTGTTACCTAAATAATGTATTACAGCACCATTTTATATGGCACTTAAACTGAATGAGGTAATCTAGAGATAATGTAAAATATAGTACACAGAAGGCTATGCACAGACTGTATGTAAATACCATATCATGGTATATAAGATACTTGCCCAGCATGGATTTTGTTACCTTCAGGCTTTGCCAGGCCAACTGCCTCCAATCAGAAAAAAAAAAGTCTTCTTCTTTTGATTTTTATTTTTTCACTGTGAAGTTTTCCCACTCTTCTTCCTCTCTTTGAGTCTCTGTAAAATCCAAATTATGGTGACTGACTCTCCTTCAATACTTTCATTATATTCTCTTCACTTATTTTCACAAATCACTTAAAATTAAAAAAATACATGTCACTTAATTTAGTTTTTTACATTTATGAGATGATTTGGGATCATGTAATCATAAACTACATGATTTTACGTCTACATAATTGATCAGAGAGTAACTTTACTAAAAAAAAGTGTAACTGTAAATCAGCTTAGTAATTCTATTAGCTTTACTAATAGAAAGTGTAGGCTGTATAACATAACTTCCTAATTAATTGATGGGTTAGTCATGAACTTTATGTTCAAAATAAATTAGGAATGATTTCATAGATTATTTGTCAACTTTATTTCACTGGGAAAATACAGGTTGAAAAGTGTTCCATTATTGCTAGCACTGTTCCTTTGGATATCGTGTGTGCTGAGACAAGCTGATGATGTGAAATGAACACAACTCTAGCTCCTGAAAATACCTAGTAGATGGGCAAAACAACTGAATTCTTGCCTCTGGGCATGGCTCCATAGGTCTCAAAATAGTCCCAAATCAATACTGATCTTAGAGAAGAAAACCTGAAATCTGCAGGGTTGTACAATAGCTGCTCTGCTAGGCAGATAGTGCAAATGGGAGATGCAATGACCAGGCTAACTCCATCCCTTCCATCTTTTACTTCCTTTCATATCCAGCTTAATACTGGTTCATAATTATTATAGTTCTCTTAAAACTCCCCCCTAATCTCTGTTGCAGTCACTTAATAAAAGTTTAAATTTGGTTTAATTAGATGTCTAACAATGAGTCAGTCCTGCATAAAATCACATACTCGAATGTTATTACTTTATACTAATGACTCAAATAGCTCATAAGTGATATACTGTGGTACTATCATTTAAGCATCTATTTCTCTTCACAAGACCTTTCTACAACTTTTCTCTGTTCCTCTGTTCTCACCTCTTTTCTATGTCACTTTGGCACTGTATCTCAAGATTCAAACTTCATCATTCTCACACTCAAATAAGTGCTGATTGCCAAAAAGAAATACTTATACATATACATATATATATATATATATATATATATGTCTATTTCTATCTATTTATGTATTTATATCTTTATCTGTTCCTGGCAATAAAGCCTCAAGAAATATGAAATTACCTAACTAAGTAATTGACCTAGGCTGATTTGTTTCTCTGGAATTTCCCAAGTTATAAATACTCTACTGATAAAATTGTTGTGACTTAGAAAACTAATTAATACACAATGTCTAAATGTAATTTCTTAGCAAGTAGATTACATATCAGATTTTATGGGATGTAATTGAATTAAGCATAATTTCTATTTAGGGATATATATATATTCATAGTTTATAATCTATGTCTGAAAACCACATCAAAGTATAGGAATGTCTAAATCTAGAGTTATATGATATAAAGGAATTAATGTGCAGAAGTTCAGTTTAAAATTGTTTTTTACAATATCCAATATTAATGCAGTAACATCCTATTCACCAGATATTAGGTGTTTTCCTATGGGCAACACCATAGGAGTACAAGCCTATAATAGCCTAAATCTCTGAAAACAAAATGTAATATGGACAATCATTTGCCATTGTTTTAAAAGCTACTTTAATATAATACTACATCTTTTGAGAGCATATAATGAAAGAAATTTTAAATAATTATAGAAAATATCACTCACACATTTTAATGAAGTTGCTTCTTGAAAGAAATTAAAAATTTTTAAAAAAAAACTATTTCAACAGAATAAAATTTAGTGACTTAAGAAATTTAATGTCACTAGTTATTTTCTTTACAATTTTTTCTTGTTGTGCTGGTTGGGGTTACATTGTGGCATTTACAAGAGTTCTTGCAAAGTATTAAATAGATCATACTTGTGTTCACCCCCTCCACTGCTCTCCATTATCTTATCTTCTCCCCATTTCTGGAATAGTTTCAGAAACTATTGCTTAGTGAAATATGAAGTAAGATCATCAAGTTTCATCATTTTTGCATTTACATACACCTGTACACAGTTTTTTCACCATATTTACCCTCCTAAGTGCTTTTCCTATTACCTCCCCCCACCCAATGGTACCAACCATGCCCCCCACCCCAAGCAGGACCTTTTCTACCCTTCTGTTCTCTGATTTTGTAGAAGAAGAAAGAAAGAAGGAAAGAAAGAAAGAAAGAAAGAAAGAAAGAAAGAAAGAAAGAAAGAAAGAAAGAAAGAAAGAAAGAAAGAAAGAAAGAAAGAAAATGACATTTTTGCTTGTTTCAGATAAAGGTAGCTAGGGAGTTCCCTTGGGACGTTTCCATGTATGTATGTATTATAACCCCAATTGGTTTATCTCCTCTATTTTTCTTCATTGTACCTTAGTCCTTTTCTCATGGTGGTTTCAGCCAGCTTAAGAATTCTGTATTCATTCTGTGTAGAGAGTATATCAATCATATTCATCTTCTTAGTTTTCTTCTTTTACCTTACCCCTCTCGTATGGGACTTCCCCTTAGTGTAACCAGTTTTTTATAATATTGCTACATTTGTTTTAAGTCTATATTCCATATGTGAGAGAGAACATGCTGCTTTTGATCTTCTAAGCCTGATTAACTTCACTTAAGATGATGTTCTCCAGTTCCATCCATTTACCTGCCAATGACAAAATTTCATTCTTCTTTTTGGCTGAGTAAAATTCCATTGTGTATAAGTACCACATTCTCTTAACCCATTTGTCAGTACTGGGGCATCTTGGCTATTCCATAGTTTAGCTATTGTAAATAATGCTGCAATTAGTATGGATGTGCAGGTGCCTTTCATTTATTCATTAGTATATAAGCTTCTTGAAAAAATTGACAAGCCAAAAAATATTATACTAGACCTGGCTGGATGTCTAATAGTGCATGTCTATTGCCAGCTATTTTGGGAGACTAAGACTGGAGGATTGTGATTGGAGGACAGTCAGGGCAAAGTTAGTGGAAAACCTATCTGAAAAATAACTAAGAACAAAGGATTATGAGCATGTCTCAAGTGATGAAGGGCTTGCCTTGTAAGTGAGAGACCCTGAGCTCAATCCCCAATATTGCAAATAAATAAATAAAATATCATATCAAGTTGGTGGTTGAATTCATAGTTATTGCTCTATTAATGTAAGGTAAGATGACAATGTTTTGCAAGGTACTTCATTTGAAGGAAATGTTGCCTTTATTTCTTTTATTCATCACACCAATATGTTCTTCAATAGTCTAAGTTCTAATTGCAGAGCATTCTGTGAATGAAGTCTTATGCTGACTGTTAGATTTGTTACAATTTCTTCAGACAATTTTTAATAATATTATCAGCTGGTAAATGAACATGATAGCATTGAAAATGGCCTCATTCAAAAAAATGGTAGCCTGTTAGTTTTCAAAACAATTATCAGATTATTTTGCTTTATTCAGAGTTGGCTTCTACCATGTTATCTGAAGGTACATTCAACGTGCCCTTTCCCCTCATCATGTACAGAAGATGACAAAAGGAAATTGAAAGGAAGCAATATTACAGAAATAAAACAAAAAAATCAAACTATTAGGTCTATGGCATTCAAGTCCTGCTCTTGCAGACCTGACAGAGAAAAAAGTGATTATTCTCACTTTTTGCAGTACTCCTGGCATGAGGGCATCCTGTCATACAAATGGATGGTAAGAGTATAGGTAGTTTAGAGACCATACTTGCCAGATTTATTCTGGTGGGTGGGTGTTATGTACCAACAGAGATGAAGAATGTTGCTCTTTCCGAATTTTTCAACTCTGGAGAAGATTATTCCTTTTTTGAAATTGAATCTAGATGAAAAAAAATACACAGGTACTCTGGCCAGATAGTAGAACATTCAGATTAAAGAATTATTTTTTTCTAGCACAGAGATTATCATAATGAATTCCCTTGCTCTTTATTCTGTACTGCAGGGAACTACCACAAAATCTATTTATAAAAATGATCTTGGAAAAAAGCCGATCATTGCTTTCTATATTGGGAAAATGGTTTGTAAATTATGACGATGTTGCATTTTCCCTGAGCCTAGTGAACCTGGAAAACAAAGAAGAAAAAGGATGAAATGTAGAGTGATTTACCTAATTTTTGCTGAGTGTATGAGGATATCTAACTTGAGCTTGCTGCATTAGATCTCACTTGATATATAGTCACCACAATTTCTTAAAATCAACTTATTTCTTACAAACCAGCTCAAAAGAGTCACAAAAATTTTAAAGAGAATATTTTCAATTGGCCCTAGTTACAAATTTTAAACATGACTTGATTAATTATATTTATTTTCTCTATAAAAAACACATCCTTCATTGTTCCACATTTTTTGCATATTTAGAGATAGTGGATGGTTTGGGAATTGATGTAACCATCTGTGTCATTTGCTACAGGTTTGAACTGAAGAACTGAATGGCCAAGCAGTATATGACTAACTTTCTTAGCATTTCACAAAGAATGTACTTGGGCTGGGATTCAACTGGAAAAGCCTGCAACGTGATTCAGTATAGGGACTCTGATCTCTATTTCTCTTTCTTTTAATGTATTAGAACCTTTTAATTATTACTCATTCTGTTTCTTTTAATAGTACTATGGGATTTTAGTAGAATTAAGGAAATTTACAATGGGTACTTGGTTTGGAAGAGAGATGTCATATGTTTCTCTAGTCAGGCTGCAATCCTTTTATATATTGTATGGACAATGTCGGTAACATTAAGGTTTTTCTCTTGGGGTCCCAAGTAGTTTCAGATTAGATGCAACTTTTTAAGAAGAAGTGATAAATGCTGCTGCCCAAACTTTTCAGGGTCCTAAACACTTTCAAAATTGAAGTTGGATGCAGCACACGCTCCTGGAAAGAGGAAAGTCCACTGGCATGGGGTAATTCATGGATGAGTGCGTGTAACACTTGCAAGAAGGATATGCATATCCTGTAAGTGTCTCCAAAAGACTGAAAATTTTCCATTCAGGACTCATATGCCTAGCCATTGAAGGTCCACATTCTCATTAACTTATTCACTACCTTAGCCTCTAACTTTCAACATCATCACTCTTGATGATCAGTTGCCCTAAAAATAACTACTGAATCGCCAGAGAAATTTTCAGTCTTCTAAGAACTAGATTTTTCATTAAATACTCTTCAAACTGTAGAAATTTAGACTGTTGTTGAAGTTCTCAGAAATTGCTTCCTTTCTTTTCCCAATTGAAGTATTCAGAATAAATTCTTATACTCCAATATGCTTTTGTTTCTTTAATAGCACTCCTGAAAATTACATCCAAATAACAGAAAGCTAATGTTTTTTGAATACAATCTCAGGACCTGGTAAAAGTGGGGAAAATTGAAATAAACCAGGATCTACTTTTAAAACTAAACAATTACACATACTCTACCAATTGCTTTGGGTCAGACAGTTGGATCTGTTTGGTGCTGATAAGCAATGAAGTTAATATTATGACTTTTATAATTTTCTGGTTTATAAATGCTGTTATTGATTACCTTGAGTAGTTGTGAAATTAATCCTGCTTCTATGATCTTTTCTTGACTCAGTACTGTATTTCATACTCCCTTTTTTTTTCCTTAGAAATATTTATTGGTCCACCTACAAGGTACTCTTTTGCCTAAGCGATTCTCTTTCCTTTTCAGACTGTGATCATTTTAAGGAAAGTGATTGTGCTTTATTTATCTTTATAAACCATCACCTAAAACAATTTCAGTACAGAAAAATAGCTGGGTTAATGAATAAATGAATGAGGCTAGATAAACCAAACACAAGTAGAAGTTAGGATATTGACATAGAAATGGTTGTAGGTGGGATAAGAACTCATGAGTTCACTTGTAAGAGTAATTGTAATGAATGATGGTAAGGGTGATAAAATAAAGTGTAATCATTAAGGGCTATTTTTATGTAAAACACTTGAAAAGAACAGAATGTGATTTTTCTGTTCACCATATTCAGTTCTGAGGATTTCTTTCTAGAAATCATTTAACAACAACCTACTGATTTCCATTAACATATCTGGCCTCTAAATGTTTAATTCTCCATCCTATGATAAAGTAAAATTGTTTAAGTGTTAGGAGCTAATGACTACAAGGATGACAAAGGTGACTTTTTCTACTTTTAACTGCATCATTAACTCACCATGTGAGTTGCACACATTATTTAATTCCTCTTGCCTCAGTCAGCTCAGGTGTAAAATTGGGTGGAAATAAATCTATGACTGATGGTCCACATGAGTGGTTTGATCAAAGATGTCCAAGCAAATTAAGAAAGACTGAATTTAAAGTAACCTTCTGAGTCTGAAATTAACTCAGATTAAACAGTTTACAAAGTTGTTGAAATCTTTATAGTTGCTAGAAAATCATTGTACATATTTTAAAGTATCATGATATTTAATAGTATAAAGCAAATTTATTATAATAAGTAATTTCCTTCCATGAAAGGTACTCTTCCTACCATTTTCTCTAGGAAGATTCAGATCCCATGGAATTAAATATCATTGGAAATCTACTAAAACATCCAGGCCCTCATGGATTTCTCTGTGATTAGAGTTTCTTCTCTCTTCCTTCACTTTCCTTCTCTACCTCCTTCTCCACCCTTTTTCCCTTCTCCTCTTCCCACTCCTCTCCTACTTTTTTTCCTCTTCCTCCTTTTCCTCCTCCCTTTGCCACCATTGTGTCTTTATCTAGAATAGTTAAATTAGTATAAGTTGCACATACCTAAAAAAATACATTTAGATACTTTCATTTCACTCCTGTAGACATAGAGTCACAAAGTAGGTGAAAAGTCTAAGAATATTACTGTGAATTAGTAGGGAGGAAAGAGAAAAATGGAGCAGCTTAAATTTTGAATTACTTCTGAAATCTAAGAATAATAATGTGGTTTAGACTTAGAAAAAAGAGAAATTGGGAAACTTGCATTGTTGCATGAAGGATAATGTATTGTCTCCACCATAATTGACAGTAGAAGGATAACATGAGGATATTTCTAGTTACGAAGGTGTCAGAATGACACATATTGGGATAGAAGACACGGACAAAAATAGTTCATTTTATAAGTTTAAAATTTAAGAAAATATTTTAATGTCACATGTCTACTATCCTGAAAAATATTAAGAATGGATTTAATTTCAAAAGGTAGATGCTTTCCTGTAATATTTAATACTTAGATATATAATATAATATAGAAATATGAATGGATTTTTTTAGTTTCATTAGTTACCAGAAGCAAATTACATTAGAGGGTTGTAATTATGAACTGCTCAATGTGTTCATTAAGGTGAATTTAAAAAAATAGTTGCATGTTTAAATTTAACTTTATACCACACCTTACCATTTGAACTTTATTGGGATTTTATGCTGGTCACATTAGAGGACACAAAGTTCTTGAAATAAGAATTTTAAATTGAGTTATTTTTCTTATTAGGGCTTTTTAAAAAATCATGTAGACTACTTGATTTTTTCCTTTATATTCCTCAGCTTCATTCATCAGTGGGTTTACTGACACAAATGGATAGCCAGCTGTGTAAATTTAAACACACATATAAATTCAAATTTTTACTGATATAAAACATTTTAGGACCTGGGTCCCACAGAGGTATTATGTAAACCTTTTGGGCGAGGAGAGGATATAAGGAACGGGTGTAGGACTGTGGATATGGTAGAAATATTATGTACTCCCGTATATAAATAGAAAAATGAGACATACCTGTGTCTTTTAGTAAACTATGTAATGACTCTCTTTTGATTCTCATTATCCTGCTGTTTTATAGAAGAAGCAACTAGATTCTGTGTTCATAGTTACAAATACAGCAATTTATACAGCTGACCACCTTTTTATCTGCAAACTGCTCCTTCTTCCCACCCATGTCTCACAAATTAAGTGAAACAACATTTAACTGGTTTGCTTCCTACTTCATTGGTCAATTCTTCACAATCTCCTGTCTTGACATTCCTCTTCTGACCACACTAATTACTGGTATTTTGCAAAGTCCTTTGTTTGCCTCTCTCCATGTTTCCAACTATAAGTAGTATTCTTTTATGTGCAATATGTATCAAAATGTATACTTTCAGTCCAGATGAGCCTCTTACTATTTTCACTTTCTCACTTGCTTTCTTTTTTGCATATCCTTTGGGTATCTCAAACTTTTGATTTTATTTTCCTCCTGAGGATAAACAAATCCAATTAGTTCTGGAGCTTTCCTCTTTCCTGTGGTTGCTTAGCCAGAGTTTGGTTCAGGATTTCTGAGCTATCACAAAGTAAATCCAGATTATTGTCAACAGCTGAGCTTTCCAGGTACCCAGTATGAACCTTTTCCATTTTCAGAAAATTTTAATTACTCAGTTTCAAAGGGAATATTCTTTGTACCCCAGTTACCTGCAAGTATATAGAGCAATAGGGAATGTAGTCCATTCACTGAAGAACGTTGTTACTTGTTGGAGCAAACCATGCCTGATTCAAGCACACAGTTCAGAGGACAGTGAAAGGAAGGGAACTTAGGCAGCCTGCTACCACTTTATTTGTATATGTCTCCAGCAAACTTCCATGCCCTTTCACCATGTGCCTGCTTTCCAAAACACCCTCCTCCCTCTATTTTCCATTCCTAGAAAATGCCACTACCAATTTACAAATGTTTAAAGCCATGAAATGGGAGTTCCACTGCATTCCTTCCTTTTTCACTTTACATTGTATCAATTATCTTCAGTCTTCTAAAATATACCTTATATGTGTCCTCATATTACCATCTCTTCTGCCATTCCTTTGTCCAAACACATCATTATCTCTAACTTTAATTGTTACCACCACCTAATTAGTCTTTTGACTGTTGTACTTATTTAACTCTACAAACTTCCCTCTCTACATAAAGCAAGGAGCAAAGTGATGGTCTAAGCATAAACTGGGCAATTTTACTTAGCTTGAAACCAGTAGCTTCCAGCACTGTTCAGGTGGTTTTCAAGTTGACTTCATTGTGAACTCTAGCTTTCTCCCTAACCTCATTCCATCCACTTCTAGCCATCACTGAGCTTCATCAAACTCTGGCTTCCTTTTTTTTCTCTTAGGAAAGGCCACATTCTTTCCTACTCCAGAGCTTTTATGCACTCTACCTTCAACTTGGAAAAGTTATCTCTCCAAGAGCACCTGTTCCTGGCCATCTCCCTGTTCCCTGCCTATTTCCTAGACAATTTTATTAACACTCAAAGTTTTAAAACAAATATCACTTGTCCCTAATGAGAAACCATAGTGATACTATGGAATTTAAACCTACACAACTCCATTTCAATACTTTTGTTATTTTGTCAAATTGTTACTTTTTATTTCGTATTTATTATAATATATATTTGTGTAATTATTGCTAACCTACTTGTTATTATTTTCACATTCCTTCCCTGCAATGTAGGCTCCATGTTCCCTAATCCCTTGCTCACAATAGACATTTACAGACATCTGATAATTGTTTGTTAGATGGCTTACTGTAATTCTCAAATCTTATGTGCTTTGTGTGCTGCTGTAGTATCCACAGAGGACAAATAGAACCAATGCCAAAAGTCATAAGGCTAAATTCTTATACATAATCCAGTAAAATTTTTGTTTTTGTAGCTTATAGATAATATGATTGAAAGTTCTAAGAAAATTTTAGAACTTAACATCAATACTATTTAAAATGTGAACTTTTTCAGTCTCTTTGCTGTATGTTTCCAATTAAGCATTCATCTTAGTCCAGGTGGTTGTATGTCTGTTATTGTCTTCTGAAGCCACTTCAAAATGTTTCTTGGCAAAAATCAAAAAGAACAAACTTGGAGACAAAAATAAAGATTCTTCAGTATTTCCTCTTTACTTGTCCTCTCAGGCTTTCCTCTCTTTTAGAACTCTTTTGAAGCACTCCAGAGGTTCCCTGATTGGTATATTCTATCGAAAACAATATAAACTCATAAGAGCCACTTCATTCAACTTTAATGATGTTCTAAAGTTAGAACTGTGTTATTTCTGATGATTCAGAAAAAATTAAATTTTCCTGTTTAGTCTCTTTTGATCTGGGCAAAGTTCTTTTTTTTTTAACCAACCTACAGGGTTATTTCATATTCCTCAGATCAAAATGATTCTGCAATCTGATCATAGCTAATATTTTTAACTCATTGAACATTTTTCAGGAAAATACATAATGAATAAAAATAAGGTATTGATGACTGTAATTGCCGATTCTTATTTTCAAAGTGTGCTACTTTAAGCACATAAAGCAATAAAATGACCCTCAGTGGACAAATAGCACTACTGCCAAATCTCTTCATCAACGCATGTTCAGTGCTTCATTCAGGGGATCATGGCAACGAAAGGTCTGTTCAGTTGCAGAGTCTGTTCTCAGCTCCAACACAATCAGGAAGATGCTCCTCTCAAAAAGAAGCCCACAGAATAAAATACCTTTTCTGTTTTTATTCTTGTGAACATGTTACAAATGAGTCAGAAAGACTGATATGCAGAACACAGTAAGCTAAAAAAAGCAGAATTGTTGCAAACAAAAAGAATGGAGAAAATCCTTTTATAAGACAGTAAGTCATCAATACAGGTATTAACTGTGGTATTAGGAGAGTTAGCCTATTGAGGAGTGAATGGACACTATCCATTCAAAATTCACTTTGCACAAATTCTGTTGTAGAGGTTGGATTGCCATACAAATAGTTCTGTTCTCCCTGAAACGACACAACAACAAAAGACAGGAAGAATCTGACAAGCTTTGAACAAGAACAGTAGGACCAGAGAAGGATGACATGAATTACCATATGTACTAGGAGAATCTATTATTTTGTCTTTTAATGCCTAGTACCATGCCTGGTGCAAAAGAAATATTCAAGTCAATAAGTATTTCAGTAGAAGAATTAGTCTGGAAGACACAAGTTACACCTAATTTTCTTCCATTTAGATAAAGAGAACTGGAATTTGACTTAAAATGCAACTGTTCAATATTTCTTCATGAGAATACTATGGTTATATAATTTAGTAGTATAATACATTTGGTATTTATTGCATAGACACAACTTAAACATTCTCAATCTCTTTTTCCTTGATTTAAGGAAAAATCTAGACATATATGTTTATAATTACTTAGGCTTTGTGGATCATTATCACTATGGTTGTTAGAATTAATAATATCTAGTAAACCAAAAAATATTTTATAGGGTTCTGCCTTACCCAAGTAGATCTCATTTAGATGTGGTGTATTTAACATTGTACCATGTACTAGGGAACATTTGTCCTAGACATCTTTAGGAGAAAATGTGTCTGGTCTTGGTACATTTAAATATGAATTAACATTGAAAGCTTCCTTTGGGAACATGAGGCTTGAGATAAAAAGTTTATTACAAATAATACTTAAGTTCTCATGAATTTTATTTCATTTGTGTTTCTCTTTCCTCCAAACCTTCCCTTATTCTGCAATGTTTGAATATTTTAGGGTTTGTTTTAATTTAGGAAAATCTCATGGCCTCTTGCATTCCTTTTACTGAGATAGACTTCCAAAGATACTGAGATACATACTTTGCAGTATGAATTTTCAAAGCCATCTCTGGATCTTGGATATTTCTTAGTAAAGGAACTGTTCTTATCTTATATTATAAAAATGAGTTAAGAAATATTCTCATTTTGGCTAAAAGTGCTTCTTTAGGAGAATGTCTCGAGTTTGAAACTAATGTGAATACTGTGCCTACTATCCAGCCACATGATTGTAACTTCTGTAAGGGAAGCTAGCCAGCTTTAAAATCAAGATAATTCTGGAGCCAGAGAACCTGAGAGTATAGGGCTGGTTTGGAGACCAGTGTGAGCAGTCACAGTTGAGCACTATTCCTGGAGCCTGGAAACCACGATAGCAGATCCAGGAGGAAAAGCAGTCACTGGAGTACTCTGACAACTTTGACTGGAGGTGGTAGACTTCAACTGACTTATTTAAAAAATTTTAAGTGTTTTTATAGCAACTATGTACCTGTTTTCTGAAGAATAGTGTTATCTGTAATAAAGCTACCACATTTGGATTTTTTTTTATTTTATCATCATTACATTTACTCACATGTGTAAACATTGTTTGGGTCACCTCTCCCCACCCCGACTTCCAGGTAGAACCTTTTCTACCCTCCTGTTCTCCAAATTTTTGAAGAGAAAACGAGCTAATAAGAAAGACATAACATTTTTACTAGTTTGAGTTAAAGGTGGTTATACAGAGAGATTCCTACCATTTCTTCCATGCACATATGTACTGCAACCCACATTGGTTCATCTCTACCAGACCTCTTCACTATTTCCCAGTCACCTTCTCATAGTGGCCTTTGTCAGTTTAAGATTACTATATTTGCTCCTCTACAGTGAGCACATCAAACACTTTCAAGTTTTAGATTTCCTTCTGTTTCTCTATTCCTTCCATGAATTCTCCCCTTAGTGTGTGACCCTATAAATTCTGAGATGTCATATTTATAGACAAGATTATAGATAGTAATAAATTTCATGAGGAACTTGTAAAGCAATGGTGGTTATTTAATATGTACCTGTGGTATGGATGAGTGCATACCCAAACACACACAGAGTAAATGTGAAGCATTCCTTTTAACTCAATGGCAGAGACAATTTTCTTGAATATGCTAACCATAATTATTGTCCAAGTATTGCCTGGGCATGCACTATTGACCTGAGAGCAATCTTCTCAAAGGAAGGAAAAATGACTTATCTTCATATGCCAAGAATCTGAATCTCCCTTTATATGACTGAAGTACTTCACATGCACATATGACAATAGTTACATTATTATTAGAATAATGTAACATGTTGAAGTTTTTTAAAAGAGGAGAGATAAAGGAGTGCAATAAATGAATCAATTTCATCAAAGTATATTATATGCTTATATTCCAATATCATAAAGAAACCCCTTTCCATAATTAATATATGCTAATAAAAATGAGAGGATAAAATAAAACAACTCCTTGCTTTAGCTGTATTTAAATAATCTTTTCTATTATAAATGTCTCCAAAGACTCAGGCTGCCATAACACCTCATTGCTGTAGCCTTAAACTCTAAAGCACCATCGATTTTGAGCTGTTTAAATTTCTATGGCAAGCTTATGCTTCTCATTCAAAGTTTAGGGTGCCATCCTACTACAGCTTCTTTGCACTGATTACAGTGTTCTTTTTCTTTTCTTTTCATTATTTTTAATTATATCTTTCTCCAAAATGCTACTCTATTTCCTTTTACCATATCATTTTCTTTAATAATATTATTTCAAAGTAACCTACACTGAAAAACTTGCTAATAAAATAAATTGTGAAAAATTTTAGTAAACAAAATCAAAAGAAGACAAGACCTCATACCCATTATGATGAATGCTATTTAAAAAATAGCAATGACAAAAATGTTGGCAAGGTTGAGGAGAAATTGGGGACCTCGGGTAATATTGCTGAGAATGTAAAAATAGAAAGAATAATATAGCACTTCCTCAAAAATTGAAATGGACTGACCATGCAACCTAGCAGTTCCAATACTGGGAATATACCCAAATTAATAGAAACCAGGGTCTTGAATAAATATTTGTACATCCATATTCATAACAGTATTATTCACAATAACCAAATGGTAGAAATAACTTAGTGTCCATGGAAAAATAAGCAGGCAAAAATAATATATACATCCAGTGGAATATTATTCAGTCCCAAACAGAAAGACATATTATTACATGGATTTTGATATATACTACAATATTAGACATTATTCTAGGTGAAGCAAGACAATCACAAGGGATTCTATTTATATGATGTACTTATGATAATCAAATTCAAGATAGAAAGTAGAACCAGCCTGGGAATGGAGAAGGGAATTGTTTAATGGTCCTAGAGTTTCAATTTTACATGAAGAAAGAGTCCAGGAAAATGAATGCAGGGCAATGAAAATGTCCTCAGCACTATTGGACAATAATTGAAAAATCATTAAAATGTATGTCTTCAGTATATTTTATCATCATTAACATTTTTTAAATAATTATAGAGCCTCAATTAGATAAGAAGATTTTTTATGGTATATTTCACAATATGATAAATAATAATATACTATACATTTGAAAATCACTCAATAAATATCAAATATTCTCACTACAGAAATGTATTGGATAGTTAATTAGCTAATTCCCATTTTATTCATAAATCATAACTTCACTTTGTATCCTTTAAATATACATATATATAATTTACCAATTCATAACTAAAAGGAAAAATTTTAAAAATAAGTAAACATTAAGATTACAGCTAGAAAAATAGTAAAAGTAAAAGAATAAATGTTAGTGAAATTAATCAATGATCTTAAAATAATTCTGGAAGCTATTGCATGCATTCTATAAGTAGGACCAATATTATATACTGTTTCTAACTTCACATTATCATTCACTGTGATGGACAGTGTGCTTTATATTAACATCTGATGACCCACTATAAGCTATAGGTTTCATTTGAAAATATTTACTTCTTAGGAACTATAATTATTGACTCAAAGTATGGAATAATTTATTTTATAAATTTGTTTAGTCATTTATGCTCAGTAAATATACATTTATATGCAAACAGTTATTTAATACAATATGACATTGTGGTTGTGCTTGTACTTTCCCTTTCTTCAAGGGAAAGCTATATCTACAGCAATCCATCAGGATGTTATAAAGAGGATTCTGGATTGGGAAGTCTTTTTCCCAAGGTCAGCTGAAGGCCGTTGGCTGCATCCACAAGTCAGGTAATAAGAAAAATATGAATAAGCATGTATCTTTTGTTCATCTAGAGAAAAAATGTACAATGTTTTGGAAAAGAATGAAAATTTGCTGCCTAATTTTGCTTTTACAAAAATGGCTATTTAATATCCATCCTACTTTTTTATCATTTTTACATTTACTCATGTGTATGCATTGTTTAGGCCACCTTCAGCCTTTGCCCCCCAATTTTCTTAAACTTTTCCTTTGTGTGATGTCTACACTGTATACTGTAGAAAGGTGCATTCATGATTTTCTTTATGAGTTCTCAAAAATCAGAAGTAGAAAATATAATTCTAAATTCTTAAATAAATTACTCAAACCCAAAAGAGATTATGTGGCCGTATCTTACCATGCAAATATCTAAGAAGTTTGCATTCTTTGAAAATTGCACATTATTATTAAATAAAGCTTATTGAAGCAGAGAAATCATTTCAGGCAATACAATTGACAGAAGTATTTTATAGAAAACAATTTTGTGGTCATAAAAAGCAATGTTTCTCAGGAGTTATTTGATAAATACTATTCTCCTCCTTTTCTGCTCTTCATTTTCCTGAACCATACAATACTTCAGAGGAAGAGATATGTGGTTACTACAACAAAGCAAAGAATTACAAAGGAAGAAAAAAGATTTTTCCTTTAACATATTTATAATCTGCTGTATACATTAGTTTATAATTAATGACTGATTTTTGGCCACATGGGGATTATATTATTTCCAAGTAAACATCCTCATTTTATACCAAATTAGTCAAAATGCTTAATGTAAGAGAAGTTTATATTTTACATCCACTAATAAAGAAACTTCACGATTTTCATTTGTAACATCAGCAATCAAAATGTCTATAATTTACAAAGGCCATTCTGTGACAATGTGTGTGGTCTTGGAACTTGATTATAAAGAAAATTCTTAGCAAAACAATTGCATAAGTTGACTAATGCTGATTGTATTTCCAGCTAATGTTTGTAGAGCTATCTCCTCTCTGAACAAAATGCTGAAGTTTTTTTAAGAAAATGAATGAATTAATGTAACTATCAATAATCTATTCATGTGTCAACCCTGTTATGCTATGGAAAACATTAAGAAAGAGGAGAGGTTAAAGACATGGAAGCATTGCTACCCATGATTTGCATTTTCATCATTGTTTAGTTATCAAATGTCTATTGGATGTCTGTGGTGAATCAGATATTGTTTTACGTGTAGGAATAAAATAATGAGTAAGAAAAACATGGGCTGAAGGTAATAAGGGGAATCGTGTGTATTGACTGGGAAGAGAGTTGTGAAGTACTATTTAAACAGAGACTTATTTGAACTAAGGGAGGTAGGGAGCCATTTGGGCACTGGAAGGGAGTCTTCAGTCAAATAACAGAGAATATAGCCAGTGCTGAAATCCTGAAGCAGAAATATACATGTCATATTTGAGAAACAGCTGGAATAGCAATTGATGACCTTTATATGTCCTTGTAAAACATGGTGTTACAGTTTGATTCTGAAAATGTCCTACAAAGGCTCATGTATTACAGGTTCTGTTGACAGCTGATGGGTTTTTGAGAGGTGATTGGGTAAAGACAACTTTAAATTCATCAATGGATTATTCCATTCAATGAGGAATTCATTGATGAATTCATAGCTGCTTGGCATATTTGGAGAGGAAGAACTAGGTCACTGGGGGTGTGCCTTTGAAAGTGTCCTTGGACCTTTTACGGCCACTCTGCTTCCTAGTACCAGGAGGTAACTAGCTTTGTTCTGCCATGCTCTTTCATTGTGATGAAAGGGCCCATGCCAGTTAGCATGGACCAAAACCTCTGAAACTATGAGTCATAATAAATCCCTTATTACTGACAAATGAGACCACATTAAATTAAAAAGCCTCTGCACAACAAAAAAAATTGTTTCTAAATTGAAGAGGCTGCCCACAGAATGGAGAAAATCCTTGCTAGATAAACATCTGACAAAGGATTGATAACCAGAATATACAGAGAGCTCAAAAAACTAAACTCCACAAAAATCAATGATGCAATGAAGAAATGGGCAAATGAACTGAACAGAGATGTTTCAAAGGAAGAAGTCCAAATGGCTAAAAAACACATGAAGAAATGCTCACCATCCCTAGCCATAAAGGAAATATGAATCAAAACCACATTAAGATCCCACCTCACACCTGTCAGAATGACTACCATCAAGAAAACAAACAATACATGTTTAATGCAATTCCCATCAAAATTCCAATGACATTCATTAAAGAGATTGAAAAATCTACTGTTAAATTTATATGGAAACACATGAGGCCACGAATAGCTAAGGCAATACTCAGTCAAAAGAACAATGCAGGAGGTATCACAATACCTGACTTCAAACTATATTACAAAGCAATAACAATAAAAACAGCATGGTACTGGCACAAAAACAGACATGAAGACCAGTGGAACAGAATAGAGGATCCAGATATGAAGCCACACAACTATAAGCAACTTATCTTTGACAAAGGAGCTAAAAATATACGATGGAGAAATAGCAGCCTCTTCAACAAAAACTGCTGGGAAAACTGGTTAGCAGTCTACAAAAAACTGAAACTAGATCCATGTATATCACCCTATACCAAGATTAACTCAAAATGGATCAAGGATCTTAATATCAGACCACAAACTCTAAAGTTGATACAAGAAAGAGTAGGAACTACTCTGGAGTTAGTAGGTATAGGTAAGAACTTTCTCAATGAAACCCCAGCAGCACAGATAACTAAGAGATAGCATAGATAAATGGGACCTCATAAAACTAAAAAGCTTCTGTTCATCAAAAGAAATGGTCTCTAAACTGAAGAGAACACCCACAGAGTGGGAGAAAATATTTGCCAACTATACATCAGACAAAGGACTGATAACCAGAATATATAGGGAACTGAAAAAACTAAATTCTCCCAAAACTAATGAACCAATAAAGAAATGGGCAAGTGAACTAAACAGAACTTTCTCAAAAGAAGAAATTCAAATGGCCAGAAAACACATGAAAAAATGCTCACCATCTCTAGCAATAAAGGAAATGCAAATTAAAACCACGCTAAGATTCCACCTCACCCCTGTTAGAATAGCCATCATCAGCAACACCACCAACAACAGGTGTTGGCGAGGATGCGGGGGAAAAAGGAACCCTCTTACACTGTTGGTGGGAATGTAGACTAGTACAACCACTCTGGAAAAAAATTTGGAGGCTACTTAAAAAGCTGGACATCGATCTACCATTTGATCCAGCAATACCACTCTTGGGGATATACCCAAAAGACTGTTACTCCAGAGGCACCTGCACATCCATGTTTATTGCGGCACTATTCACAATAGCCAAGTTATGGAAACAGCCAAGATGCCCCAGCACTGAAGAATGGATTAAGAAACTGTGGTATCTATACACAATGGAATTTTATGCAGCCATGAAGAAGAATGAAATGTTATCATTCGCTGGTAAATGGATGGAATTGGAGAACATCATTCGGAGTGAGGTTAGCCTGGCTCAAAAAACCAAAAATCGTATGTTCTCCCTCATATGTGGACATTAGATCGAGGGCAAACACAACAAGGGGATTGGACTATGAGCACATGATAAAAGCGAGAGCACACAAGGGAGGGGTGAGGATAGGTAAGACACCTAAAAAACTAGCTAGCATTTGTTGCCCTTAATGCAGAGAAACTAAAGCAGATACCTTAAAGCAACTGAGGCCAATAGGAAAAGGGGAACAGGTACTAGAGAAAAGGTTAGATCAAAAAGAATTAACCTAGAAGGTAACACCCACGCACAGGAAATCAATGTGAGTCAATGCCCTGTATAGCTATCCTTATCTCAACCAGCAAAATCCCTTGTTCCTTCCTATTATTGCTTATACTCTCTCTACAACAAAATTAGAAATAAGGGCAAAATAGTTTCTGCTGGGTATTGAGGGGGGGGAGAGGGAGGGGGCCGAGTGGGTGGTAAGGGAGGGGGTGGGGGCAGGGGGGAGAAATGAACCAAGCCTTGTATGCACATATGAATAATAAAAGAAAAATGAAAAAAAAAAAAAAGGAAATGATAGTAGAAGGGTGAATATAGTGGAACTCTTACGTACTCATGTATGAAAATGGAAAAATGAGTCAAAATGAGTCCTGTTGAAACTATTCCGGAATCGGGGGAGAGGGGGTTAAAGGAGAATGATGGAAGGGGTGAGTTCAACTGTGATATATTATTAAGAACACTTTGTAAACACAATGTATCCCCAATACAACAATAAAAAAAAAAGGTTTTTTGAAGATAAAAAAAAGAAAACAAACAAAAACAAATGTCGAGGATGTGGGGGGGAAAGGAAACCTCATACACTGCTGTTGGGAATATAAATTAATACAACCACTATGGAAAACAATATGCAAGTACCTCATAAAACTAAAAATAGAATTGCCATATGATCCAACAATTCCACTCCTAGGGATATACCTGATGGAATATAAGTCAGGTTACAATAATAAACAACCATGTTTATTGCAGCATTATTCACAATAGCTAAGTTATGGAAGTACCCAAGATGCCCCGCTGCTGATGAATGGATTAAGAAAATGTGGTATTTATATACAATGGAAATTTATTCAGCCACAAAGAATAATGAAATTTTGTCATTGGCAGGTAAATAGATGGAACTGGAGAACATTCTCTTAAATGAAGTTAGCCAAGTTCAGAAAGCTAAAAGCCACATGTGTTCTCTCATATGTGGAACATAGACCTAATAAAATACAGCAATATTCTGAATAAATATCACACTATGAGGAATTCACATATGAGAAGGAGAGCATAAAAGAAGGAAATTAAGAAGTTGAATATGGTGGATGTACTCTCTATACAAGAATGAATATAGAATTTTTAAGACTGTTGAAACTACTATAAGAATAGGACTAAGGTAGAAAGAAGAAAAATAGAGTAATGAACCAATTTGGGTTATTATACATATATATATGGATCTGTCACAAGGAAAATTCCCTGTGTAGCTATCTTAAACAAACAAAAATGTCATTTTTTTTCTTTTACAAAATCAGATAACAAGAGGGCAAAACTGGTCCTGCCTGGGGGTTGACACCAGTGGGAGGGGAGAGGAGGTGGGGAAAAGGTATGAAATGATGAATGTGGTGCAAATACTGTGTACACATGTGTGTGAATGGAAAAATGAGACCTGTTGAAACTATTCCAGGAATGAGGGGAGGGGAGATAAAGGAGAATGGTGGAGGGGGTGAATTCAAGTATGATATATTTTACATACTGTAAGAACTTTTGCAAATGCCACAATGTACACTGCCCAAGACAATAAAAATAAATTAATCAGGAAAAATTTTGCAGGTAGAAAATAAAATATTAGTCTAAAATATTTGTAATGAATTTTTCCACATTACCTTATAATAACATGTCTTATCTTGATTCATTCTGAGTAAGATGGATTATCAGCCTTTACTAAAAACATTACTTCAACTACATGGACATTTTTTGGTAATAATAAAAAGATAACTCAGAAACAAACAAACAAACAAATCCTTTTTCTCCTAAATTGATTTATCTCAGGTATTTTGTCACAGCAACAAAAGGCAGATTAACACATATGACAGTCTTTAAATTTCACCCTAAGTTATTGGGAAATCATTGGAACACTTTGAGAAGAGCAATGAATTACATTAAAAGACTGTTCTGATTTGTGTCTTTGTGTGTGCTAAGAACAGAAAAAGAGAAATGACACAGGAGTTATCATAATAGTCTTCTGTCTGGCACAGAATGATGATTTAGACTAGTGTGCTAGCCATGAAGGATGTAAGAAGTATTTGAAAAGTTTATTGAGAGTTAAGTAGTGTTTTTTGATAGTTTATATGTGCATATGAGAATAAGAGAAGAGACAAGGCAAAGTTTTGGGCAGAGGAATATGGACAGCTTTTCCCAACGATTAAGATGAGGACGATGGGAGAGGAAATTTAGGGAAGAAAACCAGGGAGCTAGATTTTGTCATAATATCTATCTACTGATCAGCATGTCAAGTAGCAGATCTCAATACAATCCTAGATTTCAGGGAAAAATCTTCATTCAACTAGTTAGTCACTTTGTAGTTATCAACATATAAGTGGTATATTAGTCAGCATTCCATCACTTAGCAAAATACCTAAGATAAATTAGGAAGGAAAGAAGGAAAAATTTATTTCGATGCATAATTTTTTGGTGGTGTGGCCCTGTTTTTTTGAGCTTATTGCCACACAGTACATCATGGTGGTAGAAGAATGTGAAAGATGAGACATAGGCAGAGCACACCCCAATGGTCTAAGTTCTTTCTACCAGTCTCCACCTCCTAAAGTTTCATTACCTCCCAGTAGGGCCACAGGCTGGCAACCAAGCTACAAATGGGCTATCAGGGGAATATAAGATGCAAATATAGCAGATGGTATTTAAGCTACAAGAATGGATAGGATCACCTAAGGAATTAATGTAAATGCAGAAAAGACGGCATTTAAAACTTGAGCCCTGGAATCATTCTGCCATTTAGATTAGGAAAATGAAATGGCAATAAGCAAGAAGAAAAAAAGAATTAAGAGAGTGCTGTCCCCAAAGCTTCCTGATATAGTTGGGTAGTTTTAGCCTCATAAAAGGATGCCTCCCTGTACCTCAAAAGGATGCAGAAATCTAACATACGCTATCAAGCTACAAGTTCTTACACAGCATACATCTGCCTGATACATAAGGTGTATTTTACTAATTCAGATGTAGTAATCTTATAAGATAGCAGAAAACATAGTTATTACTCTATTTTAGTGAAGAGAATGTTTCAAGGCAAATTTAAAGTCACCGTCAAATACTGAGTAATGTTAATAAGATGATGTTTATCAGTTGACCACTGTACTTGGATACATGTAGGCCAATCATGGGAACCTGTTTTGGGTTAACCAAAAATATAGTAATAAATAATGGAGAAAACAAACACATGTACATTTTGGGGAAAATGTTGCTGTACGAGTGAGCATAGAAAATTATGGAGTACACAGAGGCAGATGTAGGAGACTAAAAATAGAATAAAATTATGTTTATTAATGGAAAAAAATTTGACCTAAAATAAGAGGGTAGGGGGGCAATTATTCTCTTTGAGTGCTTAAGACAGGTTGGGTCCTGTACAAAACTGGAGCAATCGACATCAGAAACAGAGATGGACATGCCCTTAAGAATAACATAAGAAAGACTGAACTATGGCCACAGTTGCCAAGAGAACAGGATATGCATGGTTTGGGGAGCTTATGGAAGTTATCCTTTAAATATTTTTATTTTCTCAGAGAACTGCAAAGCAAGAGTCATGAGTTTAGTAAGAGGGGTTAGGAGTTTACAGAGGTTTTATTACAGAGAAAATGTAAAAATACTTTCTTAGGAAAGAGGAAAGTGAATGCAATAGATATACTTAAGGGCCTACATAAAGTTACTGGCTGTAAATGTAAAATGAAGCCAATATTCATGGCTTGGTTCTTTTGCAAATGTATATTCATCTGCCTTGGTTCACACACAGTGTAGGCAGATTGGGATTTAACCAGGAGAATATAATGAGGGACATATGTAATCGCAGGAGTATAATAAAATCTGAGCAGCTGTGGGGAAATTGAAAATACACTGGAAGAGACACAAGGAGATGACTGAAGTTCTCAGTGGCCAGTGACTTTCTATAGTTAAAGTATTACACATAGTAGCTCTTAAAATTTAGGTTAATGTGGTCAGAGACATGAATGCTGGGAATTGAGAAAAGAAAACATTAACTTGTTGTGCAGCACTTGATAGTTGTAATTCGTGGATCATTAGGTTGAAGTGGCTGTGAAGTGCACACATGGATAGCAGAGAAAAGAATCCTGGAAGTATAGGTAATGTTTACAGGCAATGGATTTACAAAGTAATGGAGACTGAGATCACTTTAGGGAGCCTTATTTTGTGATTGCCTTAAGAGGAAAAAAGGCATGATTGGATTTGGAATGTATATTTGGGACTTATGAAGAACTTCTAATAGATTCTTGGTAACCAAAGGCTTAGTAACCAAATTGCTACCAGATGGAAACTCATAGCAGAAACCTGACTATTAAGATACAGAAGGTTTTGATGGGAAGTCAAGTGGTTGGGGCAAAGACAAGTTTGGAATAATTGGAAAGTAGACAGAAGGTAGGAAAGAATAGGCAATGAGCATCAATGAGTGTCGATAAGGGAAAATCTATCCCTGTGAAGGGATAGAGATTGATGGTAATAGAGTTGGCTGAATTGGGGCTGATGGGATTTTTTTTTTTTTGCAAATTAAAACAGTTAACAGTTAAAATATGGAAGTAATCTAATTAGTAAGAAAAAAGACAGACTTTATAGAGATAGAAAGTTCTCAATGAAAGGAAAGGTAGTAACATAGCTATGCCACTGGTTTAGCCAGAATTTAAGTATGGTGTTGTACTCTGGCTCTTGAGTTTGTGATCTGAACCATATAGCATAAAACCTAAATGGGAAACAGAAACCATTCAAGCATTTAAACACAGCTAAGCAGCATGTTATTTTTAAAATATCCATTGCATAGATGTGAGCTTCTAAACACAAGAGAAACTTGCAGAAAAACTACAAAAATAAATAAATAAAATAATAAATAAACAAATGCATTGCCATTTGTTTTGTAGTTGTTATATTGATTAACTAAATGCATACCAACAAATATTAACAGACATGAACATTGATCAAGGCCATACACTTTTGTTTTATGTTTTGAGTAGCAATAATTTGTATTTATTCATAAAGAGAAAAATCATAAATCATATATGCTGGTGCTTCTGTCAGAATGATATGTGCATTATGGCTCTCTTCCTAAATCTTACACAAGTCTTATTCCAGTGTGCACAGCTGCTAAATCATCCTCAGCGTGAGTAATTGTTGCAGATGTTTGGCTGATTAATGGGGAACAGCTATATTTATGGTAGTTTCAGCATGCCAAGTACACAATTATGGTTACTCCTAGGACAAAAGACACTATGTTATGATGCTTGAATATGGGGTTCCTTGTTGGTGGCCATTGTTCTCTACTTCAGACTTGCAGGGTTCTTTTCCAATTTTGCTGTCTCTCTACCTCTGAAATGATCCAATCTTCACTGCTCACAGAACAAACATTTTACAGGAGGAATATTTTCTCATTACTTTTCAGCATATTGAATATTACAGATAAGTTTGCCTTTCTGTTAACTCAATTACAAATACAATGCCAACAAAATGTAAACTAATTAGGGGTCTGTTTCTTAATTTTTTCATTTGGTGACTATTTCCTGTTTGGTTGTTACATTTTTTTAAACAGATTGTCTAAGGTACACTTTTAGAAAAAGACTGAAAAGGGAAATTAGCTGTGTCATGGAGGGAAGCAGCATAGAATGCTCAGCAGAGCACATTTTTCTATTTTACGTGTTAGTGATGTAAGTTAAATTCTGCTCTAACTCCTACCAGTTACAGAATGAAACTAACAGTGTTTCTGGAATAAAGAATTTTCAATTTTAATACCAGGGCTTTTCTGAGCAGCAGCACAAGCTGGCCATCCTTACAGCTGTGTGAGTTACTCTGGTTGCTTAACCTTTGTGTACTTCATAAGTTTCCTCAAATAAATTAAGTCAGCAGAATGCTCATTATAATGGCTATCAAACAGCAGGCACATATGTGATGGCTCCTTTTCTATTTTTTTCTCAGTTTCAAATTATCTTTGCCACACAAGGGTGGGCAGCAGGTATTCTTCTGTTTGCATCATTCTTCCTTTTACATAGTGTACTGATATAGGCCAAAATAACACTTGGCCCCAAGACTACAGGTGAGTACTTGATAGACACCTATTAGATGTACAAAATGTTAAGGTTGGTTTTAAAATATCTAACGACTGGGACATGTTATATTCTTATAAGAAACAAAGAAATGTTAAAAACTATCATTGCTATCTTTTGCCCCTCCCAAAATGGCAGCCACTTCTAAGTCTCAATATTTTTGTGCATTATCATAGAACTAAGGAGGAAAACATAAATACTGAGGAACAAAATATTGTCAGGTAGGGTTGAGCTACAAACCAATGGACTATATAGGATAGTTTTGCCATTTTCCCTAGAACCCATTGGGCCCTTTGGTGGTAATTCATATGGATCATTTATAACTCAATTTTATGTTTCTTAACTTCCAAGGGTGAATTCTTCAACTATATAATACAATTTTAAGGATGCTAATAGATACCCTTCAGATGATTACTGATCACATACCAAGTATATCCTGTTGAATTAAGTGTCAGAGTAAGCTGAAAAACAATGTATGTTCTGCTATAGAGAGGGAGACTTTCTAACTTTTCAAAGCAATTAGATCAAGAATTGGGAACTATCTAGTGATACAAATGCAAGCCTTATGCTCCTCCATTAACTGTGTGCCCCTGACCCTGTCTATAACCTTTTCAGACCCCTTTCCTCATCTCTACAACAAAAAAGAACAAATTTACAGCAGCTTTAAATTCAAAGCAGAGATGAGACCAAAACAGATGGTATCAGTTTGAAAGCTGTCAAGCACATATATAAGCATATACAATTGTACAGACCAGGAATGGTCTTATTTCAGAGCAGGGGGAGAGCAGCATGAAGGTGGAATTGGCAGAGCAGTGAAACTTGGGAAGGAAACGTGAGTCACAGGTTGCAATACCCCTGCTCATCCAAATTTCAGAGCTGGAGGGCTGAGAGTGAAGGTGCTATCTCCATGCAGTTGGGCAGGGCAGGGATCTGGAGGAGAGCATAGGGCACATGAAGCCTAAAATGCTCTGTGGAGAAGGCAATCTGAAAGAAACTGGGTTTAGCTCCAATCTATGGTTCAGGAATGGGGTAGGGAGAGTTTTATATTGAGAAACTCTTAAGAATATCTAAAATGACAAAAATAAGGAAAAAATCATCTATTATTTAAACATGTCTTGATGGAATCTGGTGTAAAAAAAGAGATGTGTTTCACAGTGTTAATTAGGAAGCTAAGGAAATAGGTACAATTTTGCCCTGTGTATTGTTGACAATAAGGTTTGTAGCAGAAGCAACAGCTGCTCCAGGCTGTGAGGAACTCTCTAGGGCTCAGAGTTTTAGCTGAAATCCCAGTGAGCACTTCCAACCCAGCAGTTTAATCGTTTAATCCAAACCTGATCCTGAGAGCCTGGCCCACTGCCTTTGATCAAGCAAGCATCACTTGGCAATCATCCCCTGACTTTGTTGCCTGTTGGGCACCTTCCTGTGTTATTTACTTTCTGTGTCATGGGCTTGGTTTGCTGGCAGACTCTCTGCTCAGCATAATCCTTGAATTTTATTGCCCTTGCCTCAAATGAGGATATCTATAAATTTGGCTGACAGAATTTCCAGTTTTGAGATTAAGAGTCTATGAAAGAGGAGGAGACAGGTAATTGTCATCACTGGGTAGCAAATGAGCACTTTTAGGCAAAGCTAATAGTTCCTTTGGCACCATGTAAAAGTACTAAGAAAAGTTGGCCAGGTAATAATGCAAGTCACTGCACCTGAGCAGTTAAAAATTTGATGGCTTGTTAAATGCTTCATGTTTCATTTTTTTCCAGACATAATTTCTGTCTGTAGCACTTGCTTGTTTATAACTTGTTTTGTAAAGAAAAAAAAATAGTGATGGACTTAGAACCTTACTTGCAGAGCCAAAATTAAAAGCAGAATTGATTGAAGTGGAGAAAAAACATTTTGGGCATAATGAGGGTCTTTTCTACAATTTGGGAAATATCTAGTATTATAGGGCTTAAGAACAAAACTCTGAGACGAGATTCCTTGGGTTTAAATGCAAGCCTGCAAGCTGACAGCAGTGTGAACTTGTTCAGTTACTAGAGCTATGTATTCCCTCCCTTACCTACGAAAGGGAGTAACACTAATACTCATCAGAGTGCTATCATATTGTTCTCACCTAGTAGGGTTGTTATGAAAATTAAATTGGCTACCCACCAAAAAGGTCTTAGAATAAAATCTGATACAAAGTAAAGTGTTATTACTCCTAACATTGACAAATTATCTATGTTGATGTGGATGTATTTTCTGATATTCTGACTGTATCAGATACAGTGAAGTAATGTCAGTTGAAGGACTATTCCTCTTGTAAAATGCTGGGAATATCTTTAACTTATGCTAAGATATTGTGTAGCACAAACATTATATTTTTATTGAGGTATAAAAGGGCTTGCCTGTTGTTTAGAATACCACATTTTTAAAGACTGAGATGTTAAAATAATAGCACTATACTTTTTTTGTGGGTATAGGATTTTAATCACACCAGCATTTGTTCTGCAAATTGTATTACACCAGCATAATGTAATATAATTCACACTAATTATATTAATCTGAAATCTTCAAGTAAATATACAGACAGACTGACTGACTGGCTGAAAGACACTCTGGCTGTCTAAAATCTGCCCCAGAGGCCAACAGGCTAGAGACCTAGGGAAGAGTTCCCACTCCAATCTGCAGGCTGTCTGGTGGCAGAAATCTGTGCTGCTTGGTGCAGTGGTGGTAGGGCTGGGGGGGTAAGTTCTTTTCCCAAGGTCTTCTTCAATTGATGTGATTGGATAAGGCCCACACGCATTAGAAAGACCACTCTGTCTTATTCAATGTCTAATTATGTAAATATTAATTCTACCCAAAGCAGGCCTTCACAGAAAAATCTGTGAAGTTAACTGAATATTTGCATACTGTGGCCTAAGCTGACACACAGTTAACTGACACACAGTTAACCGACTTGCAGCCCAGTCTCTAACATTTAGGCATATTGCTATGAAAGAACAAAGGACGATATATATATAACTTCTTATCTAATTTAAAAATACAATTAACTAATTAGGAAAAATGTGTAATGGCATAAAATAAAGTATCGAAAATGGCAGACAAACAAAAATCACACTAGGATTTTATAGTAAATATTTTCCTATTTTTAGCTTACATTCTTTTTGGGGAAAATCGTCCTGAAAAAAGATACTGCTTCTTGCTTCAATGTTTATAGTACTACACTACTGCAATAGTATTTTGTATAATTTAATTTCAGTTGCTGTCATGTAATGAGTTCAATAAACAAGTTCTTGAAAGAAAATGAGACAAGGTCAAACACACTAGTAGAACAAAGCTGGAAGCAAGCATTTCTAATGTTCTCTGAAACACCACCCTCTTTAATACTTAGAAGAAAAACAAATATCAAGTGAAGTATTTCCTCTGGGAGTGTGTGACTTAAAACCTATCTGCGTAGATAAAAGTGCTCCAGCTTTATTTTTCGCCATCATGGCTTTTATTAGAATATGGACAAGCAATGGAAAACATACACCTAAATGAATTAAAATTAAAATTTTATTTTATAATGAAAACCTTTTACAAATTAAAAAACAACAAAAATGTTGATCAAGACAAGAATAACTAAAAGAGTGTGTCAATACTCAGGATCATTATGGACTAAACTGAGGTAGACTAACAATTTTCCCCAGTGATATAATGAAATAATCAAGTTAATATAGACATTAGCATAAAATTTATATTGAATAAGCATCACATAAAACACTGTGTTAAAACAAGGTTCTGAAAAGTATGCCCAGCAGCTTATCTAGTGGACAGCATTTTAAAATTTTTTTACTTATTTATCTCTTTTTTGGTGGTAAAAGAGTTTGAACTCAGGGCCTCACACTTGCTAGGCAGGCACTCCACCACTTGAGCCACACCTCTAACCCTTTTTGCTTTGGGTATTTTTTGAATAAGGTCTTGCAGTTTTCCCTCAGCTGGCCTGGACCTTGATCTTGCTTTTAATACCTGGTGTGTGGCTCAAATAACAGATCAGCAGCACAACATCCACCTGGAGAGAATTAGAAACCAGATCACTTTAAATTTATTTTCTGTCAAATGAAGGAATGTTCCACTTAGAAGTATGTCATATTATTAATTCTTAGGTTTTTTGACAAGGTATTGGCTAACAACATAATGTTTGCATTTGTACTTGGATTCACAGCCTGAACCTTGCCCATTTTCCAGCTAAATATCATGGATAATTTTAGTAAAACTCCTCAGTTTCTCAATTTCATTATCTGCATAATGAGAATAATAATGGTACTTACCACAGGATTGTTAAAAATTGTTTAGAAGAGATAATATACATAATATACTTAGAACAGAGACCAGCCTCTCTTGCATGCTCAATAATGTTACTGTAATATTCCCCAGTTCCATTCTTGTGGAAAGGATTTTTCTTTTTTATGGCTGAATAATATTCTATGTGCATATATTCCATTATGTGGACATGATACATATTCTTTACTCAGTCATGTGTTGTTTGTATCTGTTGTTTGTGATTCTATATCTTAGCTATTGTGAATAGTGCTGCAATAAACGTAGGCATACAAGTGTCTCTTTGATAGTTTCATTTCCTTTGAATATACATTCATTAGTAGAATGGCTCAATGGCAGGAAAGATCTACGTTTAGTCTTTGAGACACTTCAATACTGTCCTCAATAATTGACTGTACTAAATTACATTCCTGATGAAAGTATATGTGTTCCTCATATTCCTCTCCTCAGTATTTTTGTTTGTGTTTTAATTATAGCTATTTTGATTGGAGTGAGATGAAGCTTCACCTGGTTTTGATTTGTGATTTCCTAACAATTGAGTTAATATTGAATATGTTTTTATATACTTGTTTGCCACTTATGTATCTTCTTTTGGGAAATGTCTGCATAGTTCATCTATCATTACTTAATTGAAGCATTTGCTTTCTTTATATATTTGGGTGTTAACGAGATGAGAACTATGGGCTAACATTTTCTCCCATTCTGCAGGTTGTCTCTTTACTCTGTTGATTATTTTGTTTGCTTTGCATAGCTTCTTAGTTTGATATATTCCAATTTGTCCGATTTTGCTTTTGTTGCTTATGCTTTTGTGATCCTATCAAAACAAATCTTTGCCTATATCAATATTTTAAAGTGCTTACTCTACATTCTTTCTGGTAGCGTCAAAATTTCAAGTCTTATATTTAGGTCTTTAATTCACTTTAGTTTGATTTTTATAGATGGTGAGAGGCAGGCATCTAGTTTTCTGCAAAGGGATATTCCTATTCTCTGAGAGCCATTTTTTGAAGAAACTGTCCTTTTCCCTTGCTCGTTTTTGAAAATTTTTTGGAAATCATTTGTAGGTAGATATATGGATTCTCTTAGTACTTTACTCTGTTGCATTGGTCTTCATGTCTGTTTTCATGACAGCACAATGTTGTTTTTGTTGGCTACAGTTTTGTAGTGCATTGTGAGGTCAACTATAGGAAGACTTCAGATTTATTCTTTTTTACAGATTATTTTGGTCCCTTTTATGCTTATTTTGAAGTTTAAGATTTATTTGCTTATTTTTATTTTGTGAAGGATGTCACATTTATTGCATTGAACCTGTGGATTGCTGTGGGTAGCATGGGCACTTCAGAAGTATTTAGTTTTCTAGCCAGTATGATATCTTAGTATTTGGGGCAATGTCATCTTCAACTTCTGTCTTCTGTTTCATGATTTTTATTGTAGAGATCATTAATTTCCTTTGTTTAATTTATTCCTAGAATAATAAGATTGTTAGTTCCTGATTTCTAATTCAGTAAATTTGTAATTGATATATAAAAATGCTACTGATTTTTATATGTTGGTTTTATATCTTCCAACATTACTGAATTCATTTTATCATTTCTAAGATTTTTGGTGGATCTTTTTGTTTTTCTACAAATATACCCATGTTGTCTGCAAAGAGGAATAATTTGACATATTCCTTTCATGTTTAGATGCATTGCGTTAAATGAAATAAGCCAAGCACAGAAATACAATGCCACATGTATTCACTCTTATGTGGATGTTTAAAACATGGGTTTCAGTAGAAACAGATAGTAAGAGGTATCACCTCTTACTAGGAAGGGCATTTAGGCAGGGAGTCTAGAGGGAGGTTGAATAATGGGTACCAAAATATGGTTACACAAGAGGAATATTTTCTAATGTTCTACAGCACAAGAGGGTAGCTCTACTTCACCACAAGTTATTGTAAATCTTATAAAGAACTAGAATAGAGAAATTTGAAGCTTCCCAACAGAAAGAAATGATAACTGCTAAAGGAGAATGAAATGCTAATTATCAGATTTTTTCATTATGCTTTGTATGCATTTATGAATTATCATGCTGTACCCAATAAATATGTAGAATTATTATGTGTCAATTAAAAGTAAGAATAATAAAATAAATGTGATATTATTGATTATGGCCATAAATTTCATTGCTTTCCAAAATGATAGGAAAAATCTAAAGTAATGCTTGATCAAACAGTAAGTGAAATTACCTTACTTGAAGACTGACTTGGTAATTCAAATGGAATATAAGCAATTGTACTCTTTAAATTGATACAAAAGAAATTCTTCAAAAATTAACTCATAGTACAAACTATCATAGATATCTAAGAACATACTCAATTTTAGGAAAGAAAATCTGAAGTAGTTGACATCCCAGAGACCCACACAATTCTTCTTTTTCTTCTAAGCTGTCCATAAAATCAGAGGAAAGATAACATCCACCCAGTCATTATTGTGATGTTTGCTCAAGAATCAGAAACAGTTGTGCCATTCAACATCATTATTTTACTATTATGTTTATTATGGAAATTAAGACTCATTTCACAAATCATTCTAAAGCATTCAAACTGAGGCTGGAATTTATAACTGCAAAATAAGTCATCTAACAACTTCCACTGATTGGGTTTGTTACAGCTCTATGACTTAGGTTTACTTGTTAACATTACCTCAAAGGAAAACACTTGGAAACAATGTCCCAACCCTGTTACAACTGTGCTTACCTACTACTTCATTCAGAAATGTTACAGATGAACATATTTATACTTTGTCTTTCTCCACCTGTGTTGCCTCTGTAGTTGAATCATTTATCTTCCAATTTTATTTATTTATTTTTACATTAAAATGTGTCTGCACTGACTGATAAAATTTAGATTTTCTAAGATATCTCCACATATTCCTTATTATACTAAGATTTATTTTCTCTGAGAGGGATGAGCTAACTGATTAAAAGATCCAGCAACATCATAAAGGATTTTACAAAATACTTATTTTAAATTGAAATTGCACCCATTTCATTACATTAATATGTACACTACTGAGTAACACTGTTTTAAGAAATTGTGGTTCCAACTAGCAAATCTGCATCTGAACAAATCTTTTAAAGTCCTTTTTCTCTGCATGCACCTGAGCTTCTAGAACTGTGTGGTACCAATTTTATAGCAAAGATATATGCCTTATTCCCAAACTAGCATTTAAATGCAAATGTTCTATTTTAAAATGTGAGTATGGTGTTGATAGAGGAAAAGGAAAGAGTAAATAAAGTGGGATAAACCTGAATAGCCTTGAAATTTGACATTACTTTGCAATAGTCAAAGCACAGACATTATTCAGCATTAGGAAAAAATACATAAGCAGGAAAACATTAACTTTGCCCAAAAAGAGATGTACTCTTTACCCTGGGTTCCTGGAAGATGATCCTTAAGCCCCTAGAATGTCTTCCTTGGTAAATGTAATTTTATTTCCTTGGTCCAGGTAGTATAACAATGTGATTTAGAGAAAGGACTGGAAACTAAGGCTAACCATGTAAATGGTCAATTAGGTTTGAGACCAAACCCCAATAAAATTCTGAGCACCCACAGAATGGGAGAAAATCTTTGCCACCTATTCATCCTATAAGGGACTAATATCCAGAATCTGCAGGAAACAAACACTCAACCCCCAAAGAACCAAAATCCCAATAAACAAATGGGGACATGAATTAATATTGGAACAGGTCCAAAGGGCCAATAAATGCATTAAAAAATGTTCAATTTCCCTGGCTATAAAAGGGATGCAAATCCAAGGAACTTAAGAAACTAAACTCTCCTATAATCAATGAACCAATTAAAAAATGAGCAACTGAACTTAATAGAACTTTTTCAAAAGAAGATATTCAAAGGCCAAAAAACACATGAAAAAATGCTCACCATCTCTAGCCATAAAGGAAATGCAAATCAAAACCATACTAAGATTCCACCTCACCCCTGTTAGAATAGCCATCATCAAAAACACCACCAACAACAGGTGTTGATGAGGATGTGGGGAAAAAGGAACCCTAATCCACTGCTGGTGGGAATGCAAGCTGGTGCAACCACTCTGGAAAAAATCTAAACTCCTTAAAAATCTAAACGTAGACCTGCTGTATGATCCAGCAACCCCACTCCTGGGAATATAACCAAAGAAATACAACACAGATTACTCCAGAGGCACCTGCACACCCATGTTTATTGTGGCACTATTCACAATAACCAAGTTATGGAAACAACCAAGATGCCCCACTATTGATGAATGGATTAAGAAAATGTGGTACTTGTACACAATGGAATTTTACTCAGCCATGAAGAAGAATGAAATCTTATCATTTGCAGGTAAATGGATGGAACTAGAGAACATCATCCTGAGCGAGGTCAGCCAAGCTCAGAAGACCAAAATTCATATGTTCTCCCTCTTATGTGAACTTTAGATCTAGGGCAAATGCAGCAATGTGGGTGGACTTGGATCACTTGACAAGGGGAGAGCACATTTGGGTGATATAGAAATAGGTAGAAAACCCAAAACATGAAAGCATTTGAAACCTTAAAGCAACAGAGATTGTCATGAGAAGGGGATCAGTAACCAGGGTAAAGATCAGTTAGAGATGAATCAACATGGGTCATAACACATGTATACAAAAGCAATGCTAGGAATCTTTCTGTATAGCTATCCTCAACTCAACTAGCAAAAATGCTTTATCTTCCTTGTTAGGCTTGTCTCTTTTCTTCAATAAAACTAGTGATAAAGGCAGAACAGGACCTGCCTGTAACTGAGGGCGGGAAGGGGGGAGAGGGAGGGGAGGAGGGCAGGGGGGAGAAATGACCCAAACAATGTATTCACATGTGAATAAAAAAAAAGATTTAATCTCACCCCAGTTAGAATGACCATATTCAAGGTCAGAAACAACAAAAGCTGGCAAGGATGTGGCAAAATAGTAAACTTGTACATTGTTGGTGGAAATGCAAATGAGTACAACCAGTATAGAAAGCAGTGTGGAGATTCCTCAAGAGATAAAGGTAGAACTGCCATATAATCCAGTGATACTGCTCCTCAACCTATATATCCAAAGGTATGTAAGTCAAGATACAATAGAGACACCTGTACACCTATGTTTATCACAGCACTATTCACAATAGCCAAGCCATAGGAACAACCCAGATGGCCCACAACTGATGAGTGGATCAAGAAAATGTGGTATATATACCCAGGTGCTTTTTATGATTTTCTACTAGTTTTTATTGCTTAAAACCTTCAGGACAACCCTGAAGTTGATACCTTCATCTCTAATCAAACATAAGAAATATTAATGGTTTTTATTTTGCTTTATTTTTCTCTCATAAAAGAAATTTACAAGTCAAATCTTGGTTTGAAATACCTGGATTAGATTTCTCAGATTTTAGCCATGAATAAGTGTAAAGCAATCTCTATCATAATGTGCTTTGGTTTTTCTTGACAATTACTAATGTATCAAAATATAACTTTGTATATATTTATTTCAAGAAAGAATTTTATTTACCTTTGGTTTTGACTATTTTCATATTAGCAAGTATTTAGAAACAAAATCCTTGCTATTTCTTCCTATAAATATTTTTTCCTATCATAAGCACATGGCATGGCTTAAAAATAAGTGCTCCTCATCGTAAAAAAGACCAACTTCACGCTAAGTAGCTTTTATTCTTTCACATTAGGCTTTTGGCAACTAAAATAAACACTTCATTGATTTTTATGTTATCATGTCTCAGACAAGAACACAATGAGCAGATAACAATGAAAGTAGACTGAAAAGTTAGTTTTCTAACAAGAAAGATCAGTAATAAAACAAGTAAACTCACTCCTTTTGAAGTAATCCATTTCAAGACTATTTTGCTTAAAGAATTAACAATTGGTAACTGTAAAATTACTTGTATGCATTGGTAATTATAAAGAATTTTTTAGTTTTGCTCCTTGAAATCTAGTATCTTAAATATAGAGCAATTTATTCACTTCAATTGTGTATGTGTGTGTTATGTGGGTGTTTTCTCTGTGTATTAATTTCCTGTGGCTGCTCTAACAGATTATCATAAGTGAGGTGACTTAAAACAGTAGCAATGTATCATCTCACAGTTCCAGGTCCAGATGACTGAAATCAGTGTTACTGAACTGAAAAGGTAGGAGTCGGGCTGTTCTCCAGGAGGAGGATTTGGGGAGAATGCATTCCTCACCTCTTCTAGCTTCTGCTGCCTAAATTACTGACACAACTTTTGTTTATGTAAAAATTCTCCTTAGCCTCCCTATTACAAAAACACGTGATTGTGTTTAGCACTCAATCAGATAATCTAGGAAAACTTTTCACCTCAAAATGCTTGCCTTAACAATATTTTTAAAGATCCCTTTTATCCATACAAGGTGCTGATCACAGGTTCCAAGGTTAAGGTACATTTTTCTGTGAGAGACACATTGTTTCATCCTAAAACAGTGTGTACACTTCTAATGTTCAATCTCAAATGTTTATTAAAATAATACTAAATGCCATTATATTTGTATCTATTTATGTCTTGTTGTTTTGTTTGTTTGTGTTAAATAATTCTCTGTGTATTCTTCTATATGGTAACGATTCTACACGGCCAGAAATATTGCAAGTATCCATTATGTATAATATAAATTCCGTCTAGATTTTTTTTGAGATAGATCTCTAATTCTTCAAAATATTGCTTAATAAAATTTATATTTTACTTAATCTAGAAATAGGTAAGTTTCCATTAATTTAAGGAATAAAAAACCAAACATTTTCCCTAAATGTCCTAAGTGTAGAAGTAATAGTTTTCATCATAAGAAATGATATCAATACTTAGAAAATATTCTTTTATCTCAATGAGTTTTCTTCTCTCTACCTCTAGTGTTACTTTAGAAAAAATAATCTATTACACTATATTCACTCTCTTTTAACATTTCTTTATGTCCTCCACTGATATCAACCCCCAGACAGGATCTGTTTTACCTTGCTTTTCTCTGCTTTTGAAAAAAGACATTTTTGCTTGTTTAAGATATGTATATAGGAAGTTATATATGGAAACAAAAAAATGAGACTTGTCAAAACTATTCCAGGAATGGGGGAGGAGGAATAAGGGAGAATGATGGATGGGGTGAAATCAATTATATTTCAAGAACTTTTATAACTGTCACAATATACCCCAGTACATCAATAATATGGTAATAAAAAACAAAAAATTTAAAATTACAAAAAATAAAACCAAACCCAAATCAAAAAAATTATTACTAATCTACTTTTTGGTACCTCAAATTACCTTTCCAAAATAAAATAAATAAATCTAATACCATTTGAAAAATATCTTAGTTGTATGATAATAGGTGATTTTAAAAGCTTTGATAATATATAGATATTAATTTTTATTTACATTCCAACCTATAGAACGACATTTACTTGTCATATTCAAAAGTCAAAATGTATTCAAAAAGAGTATATAGTACATAAGAAAAAGGAAATTTACTTATTTTTCTTTTCTATTAGCATATTTTACTTGTGCAAAGGAGTTTCATTGTGACATTTCTATATATGCATATAATGTTCTTTGATCAAAATTATCCTGCACTACTCCTTCTTACCCCCTTGCCCACCTTGTTTAATGGTTTAATCAGTTTTCTTACATGCGTACGAAGTAATTTTATCATGTTTTCCCTCAATCAACCTCTTCTTTTACCCTCCATCTGAATTATTTTTTTTAGCTAGCACTGTAGATTGAATATTGTGTTGTTTAAAATTATTTGTAGTCTTGCTTATAGAACATATAAGGTATACTATTGGAAAAACAAGAGAGCTATGCAATAAAAATGCCATGAGGAATGAAAATAATTAAGAGTAAGATGATATGGAATGTTCTTTTGTCATTTTATTTCTCTATATGGCAGTCTAAAATGTTGATCAGGTTTTATCTTACAAAGATATTGCAAACATTGATAAACCTATAATTGTATCTGGCTTAAGTAGTTACATAGGAAGATGTCCCGACCTGAGTGGGCTGACTTATACCTGCTGTGCAATAGAACTGCCTTGAAGGATGCTGCAGAGTGTGTCTCTCAGTGCTCAGCTAAAACACTAAGAAAATGTAACATTACCGTCTTTCTGTGTCCACCACCATATGATTTTATTAGGAAATTCCATGCTACCTATAAAGGGAAGTAATTACTTTGGTGGTTATTTTTGATGATTTGTAATGGAAAACTTCATTTAATAGCTATATATTCTCCATTGAGTCATATTATGAAAATATAAAAGGCTATAGCAGACTTGTTTGAAAAGAATCAAAATTCAAATGAAAGTTTAGAGGCAATGTCTAATGAAATCACAATGGGAAAAGAACATGAACAAGACAAGAGAAATGATTGAAAAATTTTTTGACCAAGAAACATTAATACTTTTCTGCTTATATCCTGTCCTCCAAAACTCTTGCCTGACAGGGTAAATTTAGTGAAACTATTAACAAAGAATTTCAAATTCTAGTGCTATACATGATGATGAATTCTAAGGAATAATCTTGTTCTGTAACAACCGTATTCTAGATCAAACACATTCTTTGTAATTCTGCTCATTTTTCAAAAGGAAAGAGAGAACTCAAGAAATATTTCACTCATAGTAAATGGACAAAATAAACAAAGATCCACCAGACTGGAAAAGTAAAGACGATGTAGCTGAAACTTTCTATTGCAAGAGCTTGTCATCACTTATAAGAGATACGGCTTTATAGTAGCAAAGGAAAATTTGAGGTATGCCCTGATTGAAGGCTGTTGACATAGGGAAGCTCTAGATGAATTAACTAGAAGATGGGCATCATATGAGATTGGTTAGAAGTACATATTTATCTTTCTCTAATCAATCCTAAATTGGAAACAGAGAAAAAATGACAAAAATATTGGCAATTTGGGGCCAACTGGAACTATTATTTAACTTCTTGAATTATGACTAGAGATTAGCAATATTTTCTACAAATCTAACTGATAAAATTTCTGGAATGGTAATGTGGATAAGGGATTTGACTCCTCTGAAGGTTGTGGGTTGAGGTTCTGTTGTTTTTATATAATCTTGCAGTCAGCTACTTATTTATTCATCTCCTAAAAACCACCACACAAACTAATGACAAAGCCTAAGATGAACCAAGGCTCTATATAAATGTCCAGGAAATGGACTTTGGAAGTTGAAAGGGCAGGGATGTGAGCTTTCTTGGGAATTCTGAAATTTTGAGGAAAAGGAAGGTAGAGATGATAAAATTTGACTCTTTCCCTAAACCCAAACCCTCAAGGGTATTGTAAAGGTTATAAATTGAGTGTGTTCTCAAGCTGCTAGCAAAATAGGAATATAATTCCTTATTCTACATTATTTCTGAAAGACTCCTGTAAAATAAGACCAAAAAATAAGCTTACCAAAATAGATTATCCAATTACTGTGATAAAAATTGCAATGCTGAGAATTGTTAATATCCGAATGCCTCTAGGGACTACATAAATTGTAATACAAAATGTTATACATATGTATACAAGTGAATAAATAAACACACACATAAATATATTTATATACATATATATATATATATATATATATATATATATATATATACGTGTGTGCTTTTTTTCTTGCAGTTCAGGGGTTTGAACTCAGGACCTTGTACTTGGTAAGCAAGCATTCTACCATTTGAGCCACACACTCAGCCCTTTTTCTCTGAGTTTGTTTTCAAATAAGTAAGATCTTGTGGGGTTTTTTTCCCAGGCTGGCTCCAGACCATGATCCTCCTACTTCCACTTCTTGAGTGGCAGGGATTAGAGGCATGAGCCACCACACCCAGGGTTTTTTAGAGATAGGGTCTACATTATTTATTTATTTATTTAGCCAGTGCTGGCTTTGAAATGGTCTCCCATCTCTACCTCCCAAGTAGGTGGAATACAAGCATATGCCACTCTGTTAGAGTATATATGCATTTTTTTAAATACCAGATTCACTAAAGCAAGATACCAAGAAACTATCAAAATATATAGAGAGTAAAATGATTTACTTCCTGAAATGAAAATATAGTTGTAGAATAAAAAAAACTAAGCAGATTAATCTCCATATTAAACAAAATTGAAAGGAGAATTAGTTAACAGGAAAATAAATGAAAGGAAATAATAGGAGACATGGAGGATACAGTGAGACTGCCTGAATATATATGAACAAAATTTAAGATAAGACAGTAGAGTTAGTGGTTGAAAACCTTCTAGAATTGATTACAGGGATGATTCTAAGCACACCAGAAACATAATATTCACCAGTCAGATAAATAATGAAAGCATACACTACAGTGATACTTCAGAACTCAAGAGGAAATGAAAATATCACTTAGAAATACATATTTCTCTTTCTCTAATCAATCCTAAATTGGAAACAGAGAAAAAGATGACAAAAATATTGGCAATTTGGGGTCAATTGAAACTATTACTTAACTTCTTGAATTATAACTAGAGATTAGCAGTATTTCCTACAAATCTGATAACATTTCTGGAATGGTAATGTGGATAAGGGATTTGACTCCTCTGAATGTTGTGGGTTGAGGTTCTGTTATTTTTATGTAATCTTGCAGTTATCTACTTGTTTTTTCATCTCCTAAAAACCACCACACAAACCAGTATTTTAAAAATACTGATATTTTTTAAAATGCATATATACTTTAGCAGAGTGGAATATGCCTATATTCCAGCTACTTGGGAGATGGAGATGGGAGACCACCTCAAGGCCAGGATGGCCAAATAAATAAATAAATTATGTAGACCCTACCTCAAAAAAACCCTGGGTGTGGTGACTCATGTCTCTAATCCCTCCTACTCGAGAAATGGAAGTAGGAGGATCATAGTCTGGAGCCAGCCTGTGAAAAAACCCACAATATCTAACTTATTTGAAAACAAACTCAGAAAAAAAGGGCTGAGTGTGTGGCTCAAATGGTAGAGTTCTTGCTTATCACCTTTGACTTGAAGGGAATCAAGAAAAAATATATTTAAAATGTAAAGGAATGGCAATTAGATTAATACCAGAAAAAGCATGAAGTCTGAAATCACTATAGTCTTGCTTGATTACTCCCCAATCATTTTTATAATTATCACAATAAGCATAAAATAAAATTTTTAAATTTCTATAGCACATTAAAGCTACTTGGCGATTTTTAGGCAACATATATTCCTCACAAATAATCATATTGCTTTTAAGAACTATGTTAACAGCACATTACTTTGGATTTACCTCATATTGTGTTAACTAAGAGTTAATATTATAGAAATTGATTCACTTATATATTTAATAAATGTTGATTGAATAGGCATTTTGTGCCAGAGTTGTGGCCAGGCGTTGAGAATGAACATGTGAAAGTTATAGTTCTTATCCTTAATAATGATATGAAAAAGTTTGTCAGTTGTAGGAGATAAAAGCTGAGCAAATCTAAGCGTGCATTCTATGTTTCCATTTACAGTGTTCTACACATTTTACATTTCTTGGATGGCCTATGAATCTTGTACATTGCAACTACACACACTGAAAGTTATTGTGCTGAATCTGTTTTAATGTGATATTTAGTAGATATTAGACTTTCAAATAAACTATCTTATTCTATTAATTACTTTCAAAAGAAATAATCTTATTCAGGGAAAGATGTTTTTTCTCCTAAGATAATTTCAATTAATAGAAATTAAGCTCAAATCAAAATTTTCAACTTGATTCTTATACTGAAAATACACAACTTATTTAAAATACTTGACATGTGTATATTTAAGGTCCTAGATTTACTACATAGAAGAATTAGAATTTTTCAGAATGTTTGCAAATGATTTAACAAAAGATTAGCATTTCCTCTTTTTAAGTTATTTCAGTATCACAACCTGTAAAATTATGTACATATGTATGTATGTATGCATGTATGGTATTTTATTATAGGTAAAACAATTTGATTTTAAATACCTGGAAGCCAATGACTGTTTATATTCACCCATTTTTGCCTCCATAGCTTCTTTGACACTTACATGCTCCATAATTCTATTCTTAAATATCTTCAATGTGTGATAGCTACTGATTCCATGTATGCAGCATAAAAGGCTAAAGGCTGTTGGTAGCTTAATTGTCCATTTAAAATTCATTATATTATATGGTAAGTTCCATTTCATAGGGTCATTCACTGAAATTTGCAATTGCAATTCTGAGTAGAAAATAGTGTGTCTGCAAGATGAATTTGTGTAGCAGCATTCTATGATTGGTTCTTTGAAAGTGCGTTTCACTAGGAATCTGTATACTTTTCTGGAAAAAAGAAGAGAAAATTGGGTATCCTAACATATGACCATAACAGACAAAGTAATGATAATAAACAAATTTATGTTAAATAAGAGGTAAAGTTACCCAAGATGCCTTTCTTGCCTACCTCCCTCAAATTTGGAAGATTTAAACATGCTTAAATTTTACTTATGAGTTTGTTTTTGTGATTTTTCTTTGAATATGATCAAGATGTGTTTTCTTGTTTGACATTTGAATTGAATGCTCAGTTTGTATAAAGTTTTAAAACTTCAGGACTACAGACCTAGCAACAGATTTTTTTTTTTTTTTGTCTTTTGAATGCCTAGAGAGAGAAAAATCTTACCAAGTTAACCTTTATGTGTTAGTCAGATTTCTATTACAATAACAAAATTTATAAAGTAATTAACTTTAAAAAAATGGAAGGATTAGTTTGATTCACAGTTTGGAGGTTTCAGTCCATAGTCACTTGACCCTATTGCTTTAGGGGGAAGGCAGTACATCATGGTGGAAGCTTATGGTGCAGAAAGCTGCTCACTTCACATGGTCAAGAATCAAAGAGTGAGAAATCAAAAGACTAATAACCCACAGTCCCCTTCAAGAATGTTCTGGCAGTGACTAAAGTCATCCTTACAGGATCCGTGTCTTACAAATTCCACCACCTCCCAGTAGGAACAATCTCAGAAGAAAGACTTCAACACATGGACCTTTCAGTGACACTTAAGATCCAAACCAGAAGATTCAAGATGATGTTCAGGGTAGAGAATCAGAAATCCTAAGCTCCATGACTCTAGAAACCACCTTGAGGCATTGGAGTTACACTTGGGTAACTCAGATCACTTCTAGCCAAAATAATAATTTGCCAAAACATTAGGTGTTCATAAAATTCAAGGACTGACCATTGAAACAGCTTTTAATTGCACCTAACAGCTGGTACAATCCCACACAGCACAGCCAGCAATGTTGTGTCTCACCCTGGGAAAAAAGCCCCGTGGTTATTCTTTCTTTCTTTTTTTCCTCTCAACAGACAGAAGATAGGGCCTCAATCAGAATCTAAATCTGTGACATCCTGGACCCTTAACCCATGGAAATCTTCCCTACACTGTTCCATGCTGAGAAAAGTAATATGCCATTTCTCCATGCTGGCCAAGTCCAAAGCTGCTTTTGTGAATCTGCAGAACAAACAGGTGAACATCACACACCATATGCGACTCCCCTACCAACCCCTCAGGAGCATAATCTAGCACAGCCCCTGGACAGATTGAATCTCCCACCAGAAAAAAAAAAAAAAAAAAACCTGAAAGCATAAACAATGAATTGTAATCTAACACTGACATCAGAGGTGGGGGTGGAACCTGTCCCAGAGAATGGGGGTGGGGCAAGGAGATGAACTCTCAGTGAACAAATGGGAAAAGCAACAAAGCCTGAGAGTGGGGATGGGGCAACCAGCCAACCTCCCAAAGCAAGGCAGGAGTTAGATGCTAGAGCTGGTTTCATGGGACAAAGGGCAGTACTTAAAACTGAATCATCCCACTATGCTGGGTGGGGACCCAACCAAACAGACTTGCAGCTGTAGGGCAATGCAGCTGCAGCCTAGTGAAAACAACAACAGCTCTGACCATCCTCACGAACTGGCACTGAGTTACCTGCACTGCCAATTGCAACTTTCCATGTGGACAGAAGGAACCAAATACTACTCACAAGAATAACCCCAGAATTTTTGCCAGACTGACATTTTCGTTGTTGTGGTACTGGATGTTTTTTTTCTTCTGTATTAACTTTACCATCACTATTTTCTTATCCCTATTCTTACCTCTTTCACTTTCCTCCATTCCCTGTACTAGATAGAATCCACTATCTAGTTCTCCCTCCCAACTATTCTTTCTGCCTCTTCTCATCCACTCATTCTCCCTGTCTTCACATCCCTTGCTTATTCTTCCGTAACCTGTCACCACACTGCCCTGCACTTCTGCACACTCACCACCCACTGACTAACCTACTGTACCAACTGTAAACACCCTCAGCCCCTGAATCCCTGCAACAAGCAACCTCCACTACAACAAAAATACACCCAAACACATACAAAAGCCACAAAATCTAGGAGCCCTCATAGCTCTTCCCCCACCCCCCACCCTTTTCCACCCCCGCCTTTTAGTGCCACCTTTACCAATTACCCAAGTTTTTATATCTAGCCTAATAATGATTACCTCTCCCTACAAACTGCCACTGTTTATAGATATTATCACCAAGGAGTTTTCTATATAATATGTAAGCAACATATTATATTCACATATTATATTCTAGCATTGAACCTGTGAATTTGCTATTGCTCAATTACACTTCCAGGAAGTTCATATCAACCTAGCTAACAACCAAAGTCAGTCACAAAATAAAAATTAAATCAATGGAAAGAAAACAAGCAATTCAAGCCACCAACTAGCCAACCAAGAACATAGTTTCACAGTACCAAGTCAAGTAATGGAAAGAAGAAGAAGGCATGGAATCCACTCTAATCAATAAAATAATCAATAGAGGATTCAGTAGGAAATGAAGAAAATGGATGCTCAGTTCCTGACCCCAACAAAACAATGATAAATGTCAGTAAGAAACCCAGTGATAACTACAAAAAAATCTCTCAAACAGGATAGCTTGGAAGATATCAGAGAAATGCATGGAGAATATGCTAAACATGGTTAACCGGAATGTACAAGATGCACGCAAGAAATCTCAAGACACCAAAAATAAAGACCATGAGAAGACACAGAAATAAATAAATGAGCTCAGATGAGACTTCAGCCAAAGGAAATAATTTTAAAAAAAGAGATACATGAATTAAAGAAGACAACACAAAATATAAAAGAAGAGTTGAACAAAGATATGGAAAACCTCAGGAAAAAAATAAAACAGATATCCTGGAAATAAAAAGTCCCTTTAGTCAAACAAAAAATAGTGGAAGGCCACTCCAGCAGGCTAGAACAAGTGGAAGACTGAATCTCAGAGCTCATAGATAAAATAGAAATTAAAGAAAAACAAAAGAACTGTTAGTCAAACAACTCAAGAGGTGTGAAAGGAATATGCAAAAACTCACTTGCTCAATCAAAAGACCAAACCTGAGAATCATGGGCACTGAAGAAGGAGAAAATGTGCAAGCTAAAGGAATATGTAATATGTTCAATAAAACAATATCAGAAAAATTCCCAAATCTCAAGAAAGTTTTGTACATTCAGATACAGGAAGACTAGAAGATGCCAAACAAACTTGACCAAAATAGAATCTCTCCACAGCATATTACCATTAAAACAACAAGCACAGAGGACAGAAGAAGAATATTGAAGGCTGAGAGAGAGAAAAAATCAAATAACATATAAAGGTAAACCCATCAAAATCTATTGAGCAGATTTCTCTACAGAAACCTTGAAAGAAAGAAGGGAATGTAGTGAGGTATTTTGGGCACTGAAGGAAAATAACTTCAGCCCTAAGATGCTCTACCCAGAAAAACTATCATTCAAACTTGACAGAGCAATGAAAAGTCTTCCATGATAAACAGAAACTAAAACAATATATGACCACCAAGCCACCACTACAGAATATTCTACAAGGAATTCTGCACACAGAAGATGAAAGGAAACAAAACCACGAGAGCATGGGAAGTATTAAACTGCAAGAAAAGAAATGACAAGTAACCAGAAAGTAGCAGTAATTTGGCTGCCACACAATCAAATTCTTAAACAGAAAAATAAATGGCAGGAATCACCACATATCTATCAATATTGACACAGAATGTCAATGGACTCAACCTTCAAAAGACACCATTTAACAAACTCAACTAAAAAGAAGGATCTGACAATCTGTTATTTACAAGAGACCGACCTTACAACAGAAATAAACACTGGCTTAGGATGAAAGCTGGAAGAATATTTACCAAGCTATAGCCCCCCAAAACAGGCAGCAAAACTTAGACAAAGTACACTTCAAACTTACATTGGTCAAATGAGACAAAGAAGGACACTTCATAGTAATAAAAGGTGCAATACAATTATAAATCTATCAATACAATGATGCACTCAATGTCAGTGCACCCAATTTCATCAAAAATATTCTAAAGGATTTAAAAGCAGATACATACTCCAACACAGTGATAGTGGAGCCTTAAACACCTCTCTATCACTAATAAATAATTCATCCAAACAAAAAATCATCAAAGATATCCTAGAACTAAATGACACCATAGGTCAGAAGGACCTAGTTGATATCTAAAGAATATTTCATCCAAGAACAGCACAATATACATTCATCTCAGCAGTCCATGGAACATTCTCCAAAATAGATCATATCTTAGGGCACAAAGCAAGCCTCAGGAAATATAAGAAAATAGAAATAACCCCCTGCATTCTACCTGATCACAATGCAATTAAACTAAAACTCAACAACAAAAACAACAGCAGAAAATATGCAAATAATTGGAGGCTGAATAACACATTACTCAATGATCAGTGGGTTGTAGAAGAAATAAAAGAGGAAATCAAAATGTTCCTGGAAGTTAATGAAAATGAAAACACCACATACCAGAAATATGGGACACAGCAAAGGCAGTCCAAGAGGAAAGTTTATAGGCATAAATGCATATATTAAAAAGACAGAAAAATCTCAAATAAACAACTTAATGCTACATCTTGAACTCCAAGAAAAACAAGAACAAGCAAAACCAAAACAAGCAGAAGGAAAGATATAATTTTAAAAGGACCAAAATTAATGAAATAGACACACACACACACACACACACATACACACACAAACCCAAAGAGAATCAATTTAAAAAAAAGCTGGTTTTTTTTGGAAAAAAATAAACAAAATTGACAAGCCTCTGGTAAATCTGACTAAAATGAGGAGGGAAAAGATCCAAATTATTAAAATCAGAAACAAAAAGGGAGATAATAACAAACACCAAGGAAAACCAGGGAATCATCAGAGACTATTTTAAGAACATACATTACAATAAGTTAGAAAATCTTGAAGAAATATATGAATTTATAGGTATGTATAACCATCCAAAACTGAACCAAAAGGATATTAACCACATAAACAGATCTATAACATGTAATGAAACTGAAGCAGATATGAAGAGTCTCTCAAAAATGAAAAATCCAGGACCTGACAGATTCTCTGCTGAATTCTACTAGCCATTTAAAGAAGAACTAATACCAACACTCCTTAAACTTTTCCATGAAACAGAAAGAGAAGGAACACTGCCTAACTCATTTTATGAAGCTAGTATTCCACTCATCCCAAAATCATACAAGGACCTAACCAACATGGGAAATACAGGTCAATCTCCTTAATGAACATCAATGCAAAAATACTCAATAAAATAATGGCAAACCAAATTCAACAACACACCACAAAGATCATTCACCATGACCAAGTCAGTTTCATCCCAGGGATGCAGGAATGGTTTTACATGTGCAAATCAATAAATGTAATACAGCACATTAATAGAAGCAAAGACAAAAATATACTTGGTCATCTCAATAGATGCAATAAAAGCCTTTGATAACATTCAACACCATTTCATGATAAAAGCTGTAAGAAAAGTAGGAACAGAAGGAATGTTCCTCAACATTATAAAAGCTACATATGAAAAACATCATCCAACATCATCCTTAATGGGGAAAAACTAAAACCATTTCCCCCATATTCAGGAATGAGACAGGATGACCAATCTCCCCACTCTTATTCAACATATTTCTAGAATTCCTAGCCCGAGCAATAAGGCAAGAAGAAGAAATAAAAGGAATACAAATAGGTAAAGAAATATTCAACATATCTGTATTTGTAAATGACATGATCCTATACCTCAAAGATCCAAAAAACTCCACTCAAAAACTCCTAAACACCATAAAAAGCTTCAGCATTGTAGCAGGATACAAAATCAACTTAAAAATCCATAGCCTTTAGCCTTTCTATACACCAACAATAAACACATTGAGAAAAAATATGTGAAAACAATTCCATTTACAATAGCCTAAAAATAATCAAATACCTATGAATAAACTTAACAAAGAATGCAAATAACCTCTACAAGAACTACAAACCATTAAAGAGATTAAAGACTACAGAATGTGGAAAGATCTACCATGCTCGTGGATTGGTAGAATCAATGTAGTAAAAATGGCTATTCTACCAAAAGCAATCTACTTGTACAAAACACAATTCCCATCAAAATCCCAATGACATTCATCACAGAGATTGAAAAATCTACCCTAAAGTTCATTTGGAAGCACAGAAGGCTATGAGTAGCTAAGGCAATACTGAACAAAAAGAGCAATGCTGGATGTATCACAATACCCATCTTCAAACTAAACTACAGAGCCATAGCTATAAAACAGCATGGTACTGACACAAAAATAGATATGAAGACCAGTGGAACAGAATAGAAGAGCTAGATATGAATCTACACAGCTCTGCCCACCTTATTTTTGACAAAGGCACCAAAAACATATGATGGAGAAAAGACAGACTCTTCAACAATTGTTGCTGGGAAAAGTGGTTATCTGCCAGCAGAAAACTTAAGGTAGATCCATGCCTATCACCCTGTATTAGTATCAACTCAAAGTGAATTCAGGACCTTAATATCAGACCAAAACCATTGAACTTAGTACAGGAAAGAGCAGTGAATACTCTGGAAGCAGTATGTATAGGCAAGGACTTCCTTAGTAGAACTCAAGTGGCCCAGCAACTAAGAGAAAGGATTGACAAATGGGACTACAAGAAATTTTAAACCTTTTTCACAACAAAAGAAATGTTCTCTAAATTGAAGACACCACTAATAAAGTGGGAGAAAATCTTTGCCTGCTATACGTCAGACAAGGGACTGATAATCAGAATTTAGAGGGAGCTTAAGAAACTAAACTCCCCAAAAATCAAGAAAAGAATGAAGAAGTGAGCAACTGAACTAAACAGAACTTTTTTAAAAGAAAAAAAGTTCCAATGGCCAAAAACACATGAAAAAATGCTCACCATGCCTGTCCACACAGGCATGTTCCACCTCACACTTGTTAGAACTGTTACCATTAAGACCACCACCAACAACTAATGTTGGTGAGGATGACAGGAAAAAAGAATCCACATACACTGTTTGTGGGAATGTAAGCTAGTACAACCACTTTGGGAAACAATATGGAGGCTTCTTAAAAACCTAAATATAGATCTGTCATATGATCCAGCAATACCACTTCTAGTGATATACCCAAAGGAATGTGACTCAGGTTATTACAAAGGCACCTGCACACCCATGTTTATTGCACCACTGTTCACAAAAGACAAGCTGTGGAAACAGCCAAGATGCCCCACTGCTGATGAATGGATTAAGAAAATGTGGTATTTACACATAGTGGAATCTTATTTAGCCATAAAGAAGTATGAAATTTTGTCATCTGCAAGAAAATGGATGGAACTGGAGAACATCATTTTAAGTGAATTTAGGCAGCCTCAGAGGCCAAAAATTATATGTTCTCTCTCATGTAAGAATGCACATGGGAGGAATAGGGAAAGGGAAGGAAACATAAAACTGAAAGTAGTTGATGTGCTAACTGTAGTGAAGCAAATATTTTCATCTTAAACTGGCAGAAGTCACTATGGGAAGGGGACCGGGAAGTAGTGAAGAGGTCTGGTAGAGATGAACCAATATGGATTGTAATGCCCAGGTGCATGAAGCAGTGCAAGGAATCTCTGTATAGCTATTTTTATCTAGCAAAAACACTATTTTTTTATTATGTCTTATGTTTTCTCTTTAACAAATGGGAGAACAAGAGGGTGGAATAGGTTCGGCCTGAAAGTGAAGGAGAGGTGAGGTGGCCCAAATAATGTATACACATGTAAGTAAATGTAAAAACGATAAAATAAAAATGATCCAAACTAAACTTTAGTACTGTCCTTATTTTGTCTTTATATATTCCATTCTATCCTTTTGTTTGGGTGGTTTATTGTTTAGAGTGACTTCATCCTGCTAATGGAATACTTTCTTTGAGTATGTGTGTGTCTGTGGATATGTGTACACTTGTGAACTCTTTGCTCAACTATTCTTTTTGTTACACTCATAATTGCTTTCCCCCTCCTCTATGTTATTTTCATATGTTAGTTTTCTATTGCTACTGTAACAAAGTATGCCTTAATACAACATATTTTTTTTTTACCTCATGGTCCTAGAGGTCAAAAGTTAAATACTGGTTCTACTAAGTTGCAATTATGTTGTTGATGGGGCTACTTTCCTTTCTGCTGATGCTAAGAAATATCAATTACTTTGTACTTTTTTTTCTTTTATTCATATGTGCATACAATGTTTGGGTCATTTCTCTCCCCTTCTCCCCGCCTCCTCCCTTATCTACCCTGCTCCTTCCTTCTCACCCCCTACCCTATCACTACCAGGCAGACACTATTTTGCCCTTATCTTTAACTTTGTTGAAGAGAGAGTAAAAGTAATAATAGGAAGGACCAATGGTTTTTGGTAGTTGAGATAAGGATAGCTACACAGGGAGTTGACTCACATTGCTTTCCTGTACTTGTTAGCAGTCTGCAAAAACTGAAACTAGATTCATGTTTATCACCATATACCAATATTAACTTAAAATGGATCAAGGATCTTAATATCAGATCACAAACTCTAAAGTTGGTACAGAAAAAAGTAAGAAATAGTCTGGAACTAATAGGTATGGGCAAGGATTTCTCAATGGAACTCCAGCAGCTCAGCAACTAAGAGATAGCATAGATAAATGGGACTTCATAAAACTAAAAAGCTCTGCTCAACAAAAGAAATGGTCTCTAAACTGAAGAGACCACCCACAGAGTGGGAGAAAATATTTGTCAATTACTTTGTATTATCCAGCTTCTAGAGGTTACCCACATTCTTTGTCTCATGGCCTTCTTACATCTTCAAAACCAGCCATTGCCAGTTCAGTCTTGATCATGAATCCATCTCCTTTGTTCTGACTCTTCTGCTTCCCTCTCCCCATTTCAGGATGTTTTCAATTACTCTAGTCCCCAAGAAAACCAAGGACCATCTTTTTATGTCAAAGTGAGTTTAGTAGAAACATTATTCCAACTATAAACTTTCTTCTCTTTAGCAATATAACACAATATAGTCACAGATCCTAGGAGTTAGTATGTAGTTATTTGGGGAGGGGGGCACCGTATCTTAACCTACCAACAGTTAACCATCTAAATTGTTTAATTCCAAAGCATTGCTTTTTTTAATTTCAAAGGAAACTCTAAGACTGTCGTCCCTGCTACCAAATAGCCACACATTTTCAGAACAAAGAGGACTTGTGGGCTTTAACTTTAATTTTTAAGATCTTAAGAGAGTTATATACTCAGTTTTATAAGCAAGTCACTTCTTTCCCTTACCTATGGGATGCAAATGCAGTGTACATTCTTAGTAGGATCTCAGAATAAGGAATATCTAATTCATTCAAAGATTGCATCCCCACATTTTTCTTTATGTTTTTAGATTACAGGCAGGAATAGTAGGAATCCTAAGGAAAAAGGCACTGAAAACATTTAGGTTTCTCTTCTGGGAACAGTGCACCTTGAAGTTCATTTGTATTGGAAATTAGTGCTTATTACAGAATATTTTCTATTCTTGTATTTTTGCTTTCTTTATGGTAATTTTTCTACAGTTTTGTCATTTACCCTTCACTCCTTTCTTTTTTCTTCCATACTTACCTCATTATTACAAACTTTGAGCTACCTGTTACAATAAATCTTCCAAGAAAGATGAAGTCACCTATTATGTTAGAGTGAGTGCTGGTTATGGAGATGAGAATGTTTCTGCTTTTATTTTATTTATGACAAACAGTCCTTTCCAGGTCTCCATTTCCTGTGTGCTAAAATTGCAAGTACAGCATGCAATCAGGAATATCTTAATTTATAAAAATCTACTATGATAATAGACTTTTGTGATACATTTCAGTTTTCATACTTAGCACAGTGACTGGAATGTTAAATTGGCAGTAAACATTTGGTAAACAGATGTTTAGCAGTGTTGAACAAAGGAATAATGTACTAAATATGTACAAAGTCAATCTTAGAGATGAAGGTGTACCTTTTATCCACAGACATCAGAAAAAAAGCAGTTCTACTTATATTCTTACATGCCATATTTTTCTACCTGCCTCTTGCTGCTTTTCTTTTTGTTTCCTCTTTATATGCATAGTTTTTCTTCCCTGTTTATAAATAAAAGCTCAATGGGAGAATCCAACCTGACAAGCATTGTGCACACGTTACAAACATGGATATGACCAGTCCTCTCTCTTTATATTACACATGGTGGAGATCCAGCATATAAACCTAGTACTACCTTTATAAGTAAGAAGTGTGATAAATTGCTGGTAACATAGCTTAATTAAAATTATGCAATACCAAAATTATCTTCTATATATTGAGTGAATTTACATATTTGGCACATAAATGATATATATAGGGATACATTATCGGTTGGTTATCTTCAGTAATCTCATTTATTTTAGAATAAAGACTTTTGTGGGAACTATTGAGACTTGACAACTGGATAAATTAGAAAAATATAGTTATATGAAAGAAAAAATGGAAAAGTTAATCAGATCTTATCAACACTGAAAGAATGATATTTGATCCGTACATGTATGTGTGTGTATGTGGATATGTAATATGTAGATATGATAAGATTATTTGAAAAGAATCTTATACACAGTAGGATCTTATTTTTAAGGGGAGCTTTTGTACAAATATAACTAAATAGGAAAACAATATTAGAGAGAAGAAATGCTTAATTTTAGAGAAGTGTTTCTCCACAAATTTTAATTATCAAATCATATTACCTGCAAATAGGGATACTTTGACTTCTACTATATGTCACCCTTTTATTTCTTCCTTTTGCTATGTTGATCTAGCAAAGAATTCAAGTATTACACTGAATAAAATGTAAAGAGTGGACACCTTTGCTTTGTTCATGATTTTAGAGGAAATAATTTCAATTTTCCCCATATTTTAGGATGCTGGCTATATGTAAGAAATACATTCTTTTTTTGTTAGTTTCTCCAGGACTCTTATGATGATGAGATACTGAATTTTGCCAAAGGACTTTTCTGTATCTACTGAGATGATCATGTGACTTTTAACCTTTATTCTGTTAATGTGTTGCATTAAATTTATTGATTTGTGTATGTTGAACTATCCTTGCATCTCTGGAATGAAGCCAGTAATGGTCAGGGTATATGGTGGTTTTAATGTGTTGTTGCATTCAGTTTATAAGTGTTTAATTGGCAATTTTTGCATCTATATTCATAGAAGGAATTGTTCTATAATTTAATGTTTTGTGTTTTGTCCTTATAAAATTTTGTTATTACAATAATACTGACTTCATAGTTTGTAGACTTCCTGCCTTATTTTATGAAACTGTTTGAGGAGCATTGTTGTTATTTTTCTTTAATGGTCACAGAATTCAACAGTGATTCCTTTGGTCTTGTGCTTTTTTTGTTATTGTTGGGAAAATCTTCATTACTACTTATTTACTTGTTACCTGTTTAATTATAATAGGTCATATACATCAAGGAATTTATCCATTTCTTCTATATTTTTCAGCTTATGAGAATATAGGTTTTTGAGGTATTACCTAGTGATCCTCTGGATTTTACTGGTACTTGCTGCAATATCTCTTTTCTCATCTCTAATTTTGAAAATTTTGGTCTTCTCCCTCTTTCTTTTAGTTAATTTGGCCAAGGGTTTGTCAACCTTGCTTACATTTTTAAAGAATGAACTCATTTCATCTATTCTTTGTATTGTTCATTGAGTCTCCATTTCATCAATTCCTGCCCTTATCTATGTTATTCCTTTTCAGTGACTGCTTTTGATTTTTTCTTGATCTTGTTTCTCTCAGAACTCAAAGTATATAAATAGGTTATTTATTTGAGTGAGATCTTTCTGATTTTTTAAAATGTAGGCAATCATAGCTAATGTTCTTTAATTCTGAAGTTTCCTTGTTGATATTTTTCTCTGGATGACATGGTGAATGTGAGGTACTAAAGTCACCCACTATTATTGACTTGGTGTCTATCTGTTCTTTTATGTCCAGTAGTGTTTGCTTTAGAAACTGTTCAATATATATGTTTATAATTATTATATAATACTGAATAATTATTACCTTTATCAATTTGCAGTGACTTTCTTTGTCTTTTTTGACTAATGTTTTTGAAGTCTGCTTTGTCAGATGTGACAGAATATAGATACCCTGTTTCTTTATATAGGCATCATTTACTTAGAAAATCTTTTCCCACTAGGTTACTTTAACCTTGTATTTGTCTTTGCCAATAAGGAACATTTCTTACAGGCAACAAATGGTAGGTTCTTGCTCCTTAATCTAATATACCAATCTGTGCCTTTTGATTGCAGAATTTATAACATCACAGTTCAGAATTATTATTGAAAGATATGAAGTAATTCCTACCATTTTGTTGTTTTGTAGTGTTTGGTTTTTACTATTCATTTGCTTATCTACTTATCTAATGCAAATTACTCTTTTCCAGATTTTCATAGTTGTATTTATCTTTCTCTTCTTTGTGTAGGATTCCTTTAATTATCTTCGGCAGTGCAGGTCTGGTGGTCATGAATTTCTTTAGTTTTGTTTATCATGGAAAGTTTTATTTATCCTTCAATTATGAAGGATAGCTTATCTGGATACAGTAATCTAGATTGGCAGTTATTTTTTTGTAGGGCTTGAAATATGTTATTACATGCATCCTTGCTTTTAAAGTGTCTGTTGAGAAATATGCTGTCATTCTGGTGAGTTTGCCTTTATAGGTGATTTTGAACTTGTCTCTTTTAGCTTCCAATATTATTTTCTTGCTCTGTGTGCTTTATTTTTTTAACCATAATATGCCTAATTGTGATTCTTTTCTGGACTTATCTATTTTGACCTAAAAGCCTTCTGTATATGGATGAACATATCTTTCTCAAGATTTGGATATTTTTCTGCTGTTATTTGAATGTTTTCTATGTCTGTAGATCTTACCTCTTTTTCTCCTATGTCTATGATTCATAGGTTTGGTCTTTAATGATGTGCTAAAAGTCTTGTATCTTCTGTTTGTATTTAAAAAAAAATCTTTATCTGGATATTGTAATACATTTACCTTATCTTCAAGCCATCATATTCTGTCTTCAATTTGTCCCAGTGTACTGGAGTGACTTCCAAACTAAGTTTTTTCTTTGACTTATTGGGCTTTCCAGGATTTCATGTTTTTCAGAAATTCTATGTATTTTTGGAATTGCTCTTGCATATCTTGCATTGTTTAATTTTTGATTATTATTTTTCTTTCTTTATTTCAACACAAATGTACATTAGTTTTGTGATTCAGGAGAGTGAGATAAATTTTGGAAAGAAGGAAAAATAATGTTATGATCTGATTTCAGAATCTGATTTCATACAAAAGTCTACTGTCATGGAAAGGAATTCATAGGTAATGGTTAATTTTTTTAACTTTATTTTTTTCCTTTGTTGTTGTGCTGGGTGGGGGTACATTTAGCATTTACAAAGGTTGTTACAATATATCAAATATATCACACTTGAATTCACCCCCGCCATCATTCTCCTTCATCCCCTCATCCCCTGATTCCTGGAATAGTTTCAACAGGTATCATTTTTCACTTACATACATGTGTACACATTTTTTTGTATCATATTCATCCTCCTACCCCCTTTCCTTGCCACTTCTCCCTCTCTTACTGGTGCCAACAACCTTCCCCCTTCCTCAGGCAGGCAGGGCCTGTTTTGCACTCCTGTCCTCTGATTTTGTAGAAGAAAAAAGAAAAAAATGACATTTTGGAATGTTTGAGATAAAGGTAGCTACACAGGGAGTTTCTTTGTGATATATTCATGTATATATCTGTTATAACTCAATTGGTTTATCTCTTCTAATTTTCTTAATTTCATTCTTAGTCCCTTTCGTATGCTGATTTCAGCTGGCTTAAGAATTCTATATTCATTTTTTTATAGAGAGTCTAGCAATCATATTCAAGTTCTTAGTTTTTGTCTTTTACCCTACCCCTCCCATATGTGACCTCCCCTTAGTGTGACCAGTGTTTCATAATATTGCTGTATTTGTACTAGGTCTATATTGCACATGAGAGAAAACATATGGCTTTTGAACTTCTGAGCCTATCATTTTTCTTTTTATCTAAATATCTGCTATAATTCCTCTAGTGAAGAAGAATGTGGCTGGAAGTGAGAGGTAAACCAGACTGGTTACTCATTTTAAATAATGACTGCTAGAAGAGAAAAAAACAAAATGCATAAAATAGCTTGGAAAAACTAAATAATCTTCTTAGAACAGCAAAAACAAAAACCTACAATTGAATCATCACCTATGTTGGCAGAATATAGGAAGTAGTGCTGTTAAATTCTGTCTTCAATTTGTCCCAATCCACTGGAGTGACTTCCAATGGAGTTTTTTTCTTTGACTTATTGAGCTTTCCAGAAATTCATTTTTTCAGAAATTCTGTGTATTTTTTGAATTGCTCTTTTATATCTTATGATGACTTCTTTATTTCATTCAGCTCTTCATGGAATTCTTTCAGACATTTATTCATTCATTCATTGAATCATTGTTTGGAAATTTTAGTCACTGTTCATCTTTCAGTTGAAGTATTTTCAATGTTCAAGAAAAGCAATGTAGTGGCAGGTTTGAGGTGCAGAAAGCATAACAAACAAGGCAGGTTTTAATTTGTTCTATACCTCCCACTTTATTTACCCATGGACAGTAAATGTCCAAGCCTAGGAATGTTCCCTGAATGCATCAGAGCGAGGGGATTGAACAGAGCACTAAGTTCTACACTGGTAGCAGGAGAAGTGAGGGACCAAAAGCATTAGCCTGTTGTTATCCATGCTTTCAGACACCACCCAGCATTTCACTTCCTTGTGGGAGTAGGAGGCTATGGAAACCACATGATTTGGCAGAACTGGATATGGGACTCCTAGACCCACTTGGCAGCCAATATACATAGCCAAGAGGAAGATCTGGATGCCAAGTATTAAACTAGCCTGAGCTCTTTGGGCTGAGTGTTCTGATTTTCAGTGACCTTCATGTGATGGGACTATCTCTGCATCAGAGAGGGTTGAGCTTCTGACTACCATGCTGTTCTGTGCCTGAGTTCCCTGCTCTCAAAACTCTGCAGGTCCCATCATAACCACTCCTTCTCCATGACTAACTTTCCTGGTTGTCTCCCTCCCTGACACTGTAGAAGGATATCCCAAGACTCTCTGAACCTTATTTTCAAGATTCCAGTATAGCTCAGTCTCAAATGCAAGGCTCTCCATCAAGATGGAGCCTCCCTATACCTCTCCAAGATAAGGTGAGCAACAGAATGTCTTTCTTCATCAAAGCTAGCCTTTGATACTGGAGCAGTCACTTGTATCTTTGGCTTCCTCTCTACCTGCTAGGGGGAAGAAAAGGATGTTGCTGTTTTCTGCTTTTCTCTGTTGCTTTTCTGTTTCTGCATGCTTTTCAATTGTCATGCCACCACTTTCATAATTCCCAATTCTCTTCCTGTCTCTCTTCAGAATATAATCTCTCTTTTTTTTATTCTAACTCTTCTCATCCACAGAACTGAATGGAGGGTTTCTAATCTGTCATTTTCTCCAACTTTATCAATGTTTCTCATTTTGAAATACAATAATGCAATATTACATAACTGATCATTTAGTTTATTGAGTGGTTAAAATCATATCTAAAGCTAACATTGTTTTTGGACCATATGTTCTGTTGATTTAAACTTTGTCTCCATAAGTAGATGTCTGCATCTCTTCACATATCTGTGCCTTATACATACCAGTAACTTTTACCACATTTAAGAAACACATCTAAGACCCCACTCTAACTTTGAACATTATGTCCTTTTTCCTGTTCTTCAAAACCACAAATAAATATTTAAGACTTCATACTATTCAGCTCAGTTCTTTCATTATGTTAAATAGGATTGCCAAGTCTTTGAGGAAAATTCGTTTTTTCTAAAGAACTGATTTTTATTTTGCAGAAATGAATGATAGAATATCCCTAAACAAGATTAAAACCTCATTGTCTTGGAAAGACAATGAGTATCTGGGGATTTTTCTTTGACTTGAATTCTTTCTTTTACCTTTTTTTTTCTTTTTCTTCCCTTAACAAATATGGCAATTTTTAACTAAAGAAATGGTAGTATCTCTTGAAGATGTGTGTTGAATTGTTCTCACTGTTTTATAACAAAGCAAAGACATTTTGTTAGAAACTATTCATCTCAAGCTTTGTAAAATTTGCCTGCACATACATGAACTGCCTGAAAAAGTTTGAAAAGGAACTAGTTCCTCAATATTTTTATTTAGACATTTCCATTGAAGTTTTATAGTTCTTCTTTGTATAGTTTTTAAATTATATCACTTCTCAGACAATATAATGAAGGATGATCTAAATTAAAGTTACTGCCATCAACATTTTCAGCAATTAGAAGAAAATGTTTATTTAGTAGAGAAAAAAAAAATCAGGGAAAATCTCTCTCAGTAACACCTAAACATTTTTTTCTGTCAAGCCTACAGGTTTGTTTGTTTTTGAAGCAAAGAATGATTTATTATCAAAGCAGAATTACCCCAAAATATGAAGTAGGAAGTGTATGTATTTGCTGACTGTGTAGATGTTGTTGGATCTTGGGGATTTATTAGCTACTGTTATTGGGTTATTGTATGGCAGGAAATTGAGCCTTCCCCCACTTTCCAAACCTCCAAAAATGGTTTCATGACTGTTCAGTTATGCCTAGGTCTGAGAAGTTATACGCTTGTGTTTCTGAGAGGATAAGGGCAGGCACTTGCACAATTAACCTTTTTTGCCCTTCCAGGTTTAGCACCACCAGTAGAAGGTTAAATAACAGTTGCTATGACCTCAGATTGCATGTGTGACCTTCATATGGGAAGTATTATCCATAAGGAGTATTTAAAGGGATTTTCTTAATCACTGGTCCAGAGTACGGGTCATCTGGGGCTTTAAAATGAAATCTTGTAGCTCTAGATAGTCCTGTTCCTGCTTATGTCTGTCTAAGCTAGCATTCCCCTCCAGTGCTCAGGACCTAAAACTCTTTCAAGGATTTGAAAGATGAGATCTATTTTGTTGCTTTCTGCTAAACTTTACTAATGCTGGCAACTCTCAAACTCTGGTTCAGATCACATAGCAAATTTTTCCCTAGGAAGCAAACAAATCTTATGAGTATTTGGAATTTTCTAGTTTCCATTGGTGACTTATGTTTCCATTGGTCTAGTTATGTTTCATTTCACCTCCAAAAGTGTCATTGATTTACAATGGCACCTCACAGAAGAATAAATTATATTTACTGGAAAGTGCTTGAAAACAGATTTTGTAAATTATTGGTAATGTCCTTTTGCAACTTTTCAATATAACCTGATTATTACTAACATCCCTCGAAGCTATTTCTGTAGTTAATTTGAAGGATTTCTAATTGACTCAAAATCTTATTTGTCAAAATATTTTCTACTGTTTTAAACATTTAAATATAAAAAACAAACCCAAACCAAAAGTAGGTGAATAGATATTTTAGAGTATTTAGTAATCTCCAAGAGTCCATGTGAAAACACATGCTTTATTACCAAAATACTCCCAGAATGCTAAAGTCAAGACATACCTATCATTGGTTATCATAATTTCCTCCTCTCAAAACTGGCACTTAATCTGAGTTAGAAATTATAATTATAATTTTAGGCAAGGAAGATAGCAGAAAAAATGTAAATGTAAACAATTGAGGCAAATTATTTTTGAGAATGGCAGCATACTATCTCAGTTTAGCAGAGTGAAAAAGAGTTGTATTCATTATAATATTTTTTGGTTTTTGTAAAATTGTTGTTCTGGGTGGGAGTACATTGTGGCATTTACAAAAGGTCTTACACTGTATCAAGTATATCATACTTGACTTCACCCCCTTCTCCCCCAATCCCAATTCCTGGAATAGTTTCACAGGTATCATTTTTGCATTTACATATATGTATATACAGTATTTGCATTGTATTCACCCTCCTATACCCTTTGCCTGCCACTTCCTACCTCCTACCTCCCACTGGTACCAATGGCCCCCCCCAAGGAACTCTTATGTCTTCTTATTCTCTAATTTTGTAGAAGATAAAAGAAAAAAAATAAATTTTTACATTTTTAAAATAAAGATAGCTACACAAGTCATTAGAATATTTTTTAGAACAATACCACTTACAGCCTAGTAAATACCAGCACAAAATTTTAACCAAGTTATATATTTAATGTATCTGAAATAATTTCAATGTGTAGTTTTAAAAATTGTAACTTTGACCACAAGCCAGTGGATCACTCTGTAATTCTAGCTACTTGTGAAGCTATATGAGCAGGAGGATCACATTTCCAGGCCAACCCATACAAGTAATTTATAAGATTCCATCATCTTCAAAATAACCAGAGCAAAATGTGTTGGAGGTGTAGCTTAAGTGATAAATGAAGCATGAAGCCCTGAGTTCAAACCTCAGTGCCACCAAATATGCTCCCAGAACTGCTTTCAACCTCAGCATTATGGGTTGAAAGAGAGCAATGGAAAGGAATTAAGAATTATATGGAGAGGATCCAAGATGGTGACTGGGACAAAGCCACAGACTGTGTGAGCCCAGTGAATCAGGGACCTTGCTGAGAGGCTGGAGACATGATTGGCTGAGGTAAAGCACAAGGGAGAGTCAAAACTTCATTACTCTGAACCCCTAGCTCATGGAATGCTTCCCCACATCACAGTTTACTAAAAGAACAGCCGGCCCACCAAGCTCCGGCCCCCTAGGCCCACGGAGCCTATGTTCTGCTCTGCCGGGCCCCTGCCCCTCAGGCCAAACCCCCGTGATATAGGCCCACTGGGTCTCCACTCCACTGGGCCCCTGCCCAGCAGGCCTGCAAGGCCCCCGCTAATCACCTCTCTGCCAGGTCCCCACCCCAAAGGCCCACCATGTCCCCACTCTGCAGGCTTGCAAGATTGCTGCTCCACCAGGCTCCTGCACAGTAGCCCACCGGATCACTGCTCTGTGATCCACAAGCCCACCGGGTACTCCTCTGCTTGCCGCCCTCCAGGAGAGGGCACCAAACATGTGTAGGAGACACACACATACAGGACTGGATGCTAAAGAAGTAACACCAGGACAACTAAGACTGAAATTCTACTGTTCCTGAACTGGTGATCTTTTTTTTCTTTGCCTTTATTTAAGGGTTTGGCTGTCTGGTTTGTTGGTTGATCATCCACCATCTCTCCCTATTGTTTTCTTTGGTTTTTTTTTTTCTTTTCTCTTTCTTTTTCTTTCTCTTTTTTTCCTCCTTTTTTCTTGGTTTTGTTAGTATTACTATTGTAATTCAGCTAATACTAAGTTACACATAGTCTCAGGACAGAAACAGTACCTACTGGAAATATGGGAAGATGAAAAAGGGATGAAAATCATTCTCCCCCCAAAAACAAATTACTACAGGATTCAGAGGGAAATGAAGAAAATGGATACCCAGATACAGACTCCAAAATAACAAAAATAAACTATACAAGGAACCCAAAAAAGCCCACAAGAACACCTGAAAGTAGAAATCCTGCAAGTAATCAATGACAGTTTCATAGAGATGTTACTAGACATGGTCAACCAAAACATACAGCAGGTGCTCAAGAAATTCCAAGATAACAAAAATAAAGAATATGAAAATACACAAAAACAAAAAAATGAAATCATAGAAGCCCTAAATAAACACCAAAGTGAAACAGAAAACACCCTAAATAGAACACCATAAATGAATTAAGGGTGAAAGTTGACAATATTAAAGAGGAAGTGACCCATGATATGGAAAACCTCAGAAAAAAGAATGAAACAGAAATACAAAACACACTAGAAGCCCACTCCAGCAGACTAGAACAAGCAGAAGACAGAATCTCAGAACTTGAAGATGAAATGGTAATTAAAAGAAAAACTGAAGAACTATTACTCAGACAACTCAAGTCCTGTGAAAAGAATATGCAAGAACTCACCAACTCCATTAAAAGACCAAACCTGGGAAACATGGGCATGGAAGAAGGAGAACAGGTGCAAGCAAAAGGAAAGCGTAATATATTTAACAAAATCACAACAGAAAATTTCCCAAATCTGGAGAAAACTATGCCCATTCAGGTACAGGAAGCCTCCAGGACACCAAAGAGACTTGACCAAAATAGAAGTACCCACAATATCTTATTAAAACAACAAAATATTGAAGGCTGTAAAAGAGAAAAAACAAATAACACACAAAGGTAAACCCATCAAAATCACAGCAGATTTCTCAACAGAAACTTTAAAAGCAAGAAAGGCATAGAGTGAGGTCTTCCAAACAGTGAATGAAAATAACTTCATCCCTAGGATACTCTACCCAACAAAACTATCATTCAAAATAGATAGAGCAATAAAAGTTTTCCATGATAAGCAGAAACTAAAACAATATATGACCACCAAGCCACCACTAGAAAAGATTCTCCAAGGAATTCTGCACACAGAAAGTGAAAGCAAACAAAACCATGAAAAGGCAGGCAAAACCAAACTGCAGGAGAAACAAAAGGCAAGAAAGTAGAGAGTAACATTGATTCAGCTGCACACAATCAAACCCTTAAATCAATAAAGACAACTACATGACAGGGATCACAACATACCTGTTAATATTAACACTGAACATTAACTGACTTAATCCCCCCATCAAAAGACATCAAATGGTTAATTGGATTAAAAAGTGTGATCAAACAATCTGCTGCCTACAAGTGACCTACCTGATCAATAGAAATAAGCACTGGCTGAGAGTAAAAGGCTGGAAGAAGATTTATCAAGCCAATGGGCCCCGAAAACAGGCAGGGGTAGAAATACTTATCTCAGACAAAGTAGACTTCAAACTTACATTGATCAAACAAGATAAAGAAGAACACTCCATACTAATAAAAGGGGAAATACGTCAGAAGAAAATAACAATTATCATCCTACATGCACCCAACATCAATGCACCCAATTTCATGAAACATACTCTGAAGGACCTAAAAACACATATAAACTCCAACACAGTGGTAGTGGGAGACATTAATACCCCCTTATCACCAATAGATAGGTCATCCAAACAAAAAAATCAATAAAGAAATCCTAGAACTAAATCACACCATAGATCAAATGGACCTAGCTAATGTCTACAGAATATTTCATCCAACTTCTGCAGAATATACATTCTTCTCAGCAGTTGATGGAACCTTCTCCAAATAGCACACAAAGCAAGCCTCAGCAAATATAAGAAAATAGAAATAATCCATGCATTCTATCTGATCATGATGCATTAAAACTAGAAATCAACAACAAAAACAATAGTGAAAAACACACAAACAATTGGAAGCTGAAAAACACATTCCTCAATGGCAGTCCTAAGAGGAAAGTTTATAGCCATGAATGCATATATTAAAAGGTCAGAAAGATCTCAAATCAATGATCAAATACTATAGCTTAAACTCCTAGAAAAACAAGAACAAGCAAGTCCTAAAACAAGCAGAAGGAAAGAAATAAGAAAAATAAGGGTTGAAATCAATGAAATAGAAACAAAAAGAAAAATGATAAAAATAATCAATGAAACAAAAAGCTGATTCTTTGACACAATAAATAAGATTTCAGGCTCCCTGGCAAAACTGACTAAAATGAGGAGAGAAAAAAACAAATCAGTAAAATCAGAAATGCAAAAGGGGAGATAACAACAAACACCACAGAAATCCATGGAATCATCAGACTACTTTGAGAGCCTATACTCTAATAAATTTGAAAATTTTGAAGAAATGGATGGATTTATAGATACTTATGACCATTCAAAACTGAACCAAAAGGATAGTAATCACCTGAATAGATCTACAACACAAACGAAATTGAAGCAGCAATTAAGAGTCTCCCAAGAAAGAAGAGTCCAGGACCTGATGGATACACTGCTGAATTTTAACAGACATTTGAAGAAGAACTAATACCAACCCTTCTTATACTATTCCATGAAATAGAAAGGGAATGAACACTTCCTAACTCATTTTATGAAGCCAATATTACTCTTATCTCAAAACCAGACAAAAACAACTCCAAAAAGGAGAATTATAGGCCAATTTCATTAATGAGTATCGATGCAAAAATCCTCAATAAAACAATGGCAAACTGAATCCAACAATACATCAGAAATATTATATACCATGACCAAGTTGGCTTCATCCCAGGGATGCAGGCATGGTTCAACATACACAAATCTTTAAATGTAATACAACACATTTATTGAAGCAAAGACAAAAACCACTTGATCATCTCAATAGATGCACAAAAAGCCTTAGACAAGATTCAACACCAATTCATGATAAAAGCTCTAAGAAAACTAGGAATAGAAGGAATGTACTTCAATATTGTGAAGGCTATATATGGCAAACATACAGCCAACATTATGCTTAACAGTGAAAAACTGAAACCATTTCCCCTAAAATCAGGAATGAGACAAGGGTGCCCACTCTCCTCACTCCTATTCTACATAGTACTGGAATTTCTAGCCAGAGAAATTAGGCAAGAAGAAGAAATAAAAGGAATACAAATAGGTAAAGAAACTGTCAAAATATCCCTATTTGCAGATGACATGATTCTATATCTTAAAGACCCAAAAAACTCTACCCCAAAACTCTTAGAAACCATAAAAAGCTATAGAAAGATGGCAGGATACAAAATCAACTTACAAAAATCATTAAATTTTCTATACACCAACAATGAAAAAACTGAGAAGAAATATATGGAAACAATTACACTTACCATAGCCTCAAAAAAAAAAATCAAATACCTAGAAGTAAACTTAACAAAGGATGTGAGTGACCTCTATAAGGATAATTACAAGCCCCTGAAGAAAGAGATCGAGGAAGATTACAGAAGATGGAAAGATCTCCTGTGCTCAAAGATTTTTAGAATCAACATAGTAAAAATGGCTATACTACTAAAAGCAATCTACATGTTTAATGCAATTCCCATCAAAATCTCAATGATTTTTCATCATAGAGAATGAAAAATCTACCCTAAGTTTCATTTGGAAACACAAGAGACTGTGAATACCAAGGCAATATCAACAAAAACAGCAATGCTGGAGGTATCACAATACTTGACTTCAAGCTATATTACAAAGCAATAGCAATAAAAACAGTATGGTACTGGCTCAAAGACAGACATGATGACCAATGGAACAGAATAGAGGACCAGGATATGAATCCACACAAGTATACCCACCTCATTTTTGGCACAAATGTGCCAAAAATATATGATGGAAAAAAGACAGCCTCTTCAACAAATGTTGCTGGGAAAAGTGGATATCCATCTGCAAGAAAATGAAACTAGATCCATGTCTATCACTGTATTAGTATCAACTCAAAATGGATCAAGGACCTAAATATTAGACCGGAAACTCTGAAGTTAGTACAGGAAGGAGCAGGAAACATTCTGGAACTAATAGGTACAGGCAAAGACTTCCTCAATAGAACCCAGCAGCCCAGCAGCTAAGAGAAAGGATGGACAAATGTGACTTCATAAAATTACAAAGCTTCTGCACAACAAAAGAAATGGTCTCTAAACTGAACAGACCACTCACAGAGTGGAGAAAATATTTGCCAACTACACATCAGACAAAGGACTGATAACCAGAATATACAGGGAACTTAAGAAACCAAACTCTCCCAAAAATAATGAACCGATTAAAAATGCACAACTGAACTAAACAGAACTTTCTCAAAAGAAGATATTCAAATGGCCAAAAAACACATGAAAAAATGCTCACCATCTCTAGCCATAAAGGAAATGCAAATCAAAACCACACTAAGATTCCACCTCACCCCTGTTAGAATAGCCATCATCAAAAATACCACCAACAACAGGTGTTGGCGAGGATGTGTGGAAAAAGTAACCCTTGTACACTGCTGGTGGGAATGCAAGCTGGTGCAACCACTCTGCAAAAAAATTTGGAGACTTCTTAAAAATCTAAACATAGATCTGCCATATGATCCAGTAATCCCACTCCTGTGGATATACCCAAAGGAATGCAACACAGGTTACTCCAAAGGCATATGCACACCCATGTTTATTGTACCACTATTCACAGTAGCCAAGTTATGGAAACAATCAAGATGCCCCACTGCTGATGAATGGATCAAGAAAATGTGGTATTTATACACAATGGAATTGTACTCAGCCATGAAGAATGAAATCGTATCATTCTCAAGTAAATGGATGGAACTGGAGAACATCATTTTGAGCAAGGTTAGCCAGGCTCAGAAGACCAAAAATCATATGTTCTCCCTCATATGCAGATTTTAGATCTAGGGCAAATACAGCAATGTGTTTGGACTTTGGTCACATAACAAGGGGAGAGCACATATGAGAGATATGGGAATAGGTAGAACAGGTAAAACATGAAAGCATTTGATGTCCCCACTCCAGAGGAACTAATACAGAAACCTTAAAGTGGCAGATGTCTACAGGAGATTGGGATCCAGAACCACTGTAAAGATCAGTTAGGGATGAATCAACTTGGGTTTTAACATATTTTTATATGAAAGCAATGCTGGGAATCTCTCCATATAGCTATCATTAACTCAACCAGCAAAAATGCTTTGTCTTACTTATTATGCTTATGTCTTCTCTTCAACAAAATTAGAAATAAGTGCAGAGCAGGTTCTGCCTGTAAGTGGGGGAGGGGGGGTACAGGTTAAGTGTGGGGGAGGGGGCATGGGAGAGAAATGACTCAAATGATGTATGCACATGTGAATAAATGAATAATGATAATAATAATAATAAAAAATTATCTAATAAAGAGTGTTATTTTTTCTCTACTGGCAATACAATTCCTTTTGAAATACTAACTATGGAAGTTCTGTGTTTGTTATTATTATTTGTTCTGCTTTTCATGCCTCTGATTTCTTTTAACAGCTTTTTTCAGTGTCTGTTTTTTGAAAATCATTAAAATATTAATACTTCAAGCCAAGTAAATTGCCCATACCTGCTCTTTAAAATGTTTGCTGATATAATTTTTTCTGATACTGCTTCTTAAATTAACTTTTTCCAAAATTAATATTTACAAACTCAGAAGTGATCTAAATTAGAATTTTTAAACCTCAAATCCATTCTCCATGGCTAATTTAGAAAATAACATCCCACTACTTTACACAAATTTTAATTAGTGCATATGCCTTTTACAATGGGAATTAATTGTGATACTTTCATGTATACATATGATATACTTTGTCATATTTACCTCTCTCAAATTACTCTTTCTTTTTTCCTTATCCACCTCCTATCCTTTATTGACTTTTTTTTTACGATTTTTAAATGGGTTTCATTTTGACATTTCCATTAATATAGAGAAAGTACTCCAATCATATTCTCCCCACTCTTGGTCTCTCTTTCCATGCCCTCTCATTTTTTTAACACTACAGATAATTTTCAAATTTTTGAATGGCAGATGTCCTCAGTTATTTTAAGTAACTAACACAAGGTAGGAAAATTCTATCCTAATGCATAATAAATTTTAGAGAGCAATGACTGTTTCATTGGTAACACATATTTCTGAATGTGCTTTGGAATTATAGATTTGTTATGATACAGAATCAATAATGTAAATGAACATAAATCACTAATCATTGAAAGTAATAGTGAATATTGAAATAACAAGACAGTACATATTTTTATGATGCAATCATATACTGAATCAGGCAATCTTTCAACGTGAACCGTCTCATTTTCAATTCCTCCATTAAGTTCCTATACTTAGGAATTATAACTTTTGTTATCATAGATGTTTTGAAAATATGTACTTTGGTCCTTATTTTGCCGAAGTTAATTTTTAATGCCTTTCTTTCCATTAATGGTTTTGCTTCTATTATAGCCACCTGTTCTGGCTCAGCTTAATTTCTGTCTTATAGTAGCTATGCCCCCATTAAATGGTTTGTGATCTTGTTCTGCTTACTCATTATCACAAATAGAAGTCTCTCAACATCTGGCAGCTCAGGTTACTCAGGATTTATCTTGCAGCAGCAATGCAATGGGCTTTGAAAGATAGCATAGCCCAGTAGAGATAAAGTTGGCCAGCTATGCCTTTTTTAATGGACTTTGAAGGGGAGGAAATGTAGGAGAAGAGTAGAAACTTTCTGTTTTCAAATACAAATGGGAATGGGGGTTCTTAAACTTTAGTATAAATCTAAATCATATAGAAGCCTTATTCAAACTACAACCCAGATGCCTGGACTCCAAACCCACATTATCTGATTGAATACTTAGGAAATGTACTCCCCAGGCTCTGAGAACAGCATCAACTAAGTAGCAGCAGTCCACTTTTCCTGTGTTCTTAAAGATAAATCTGTCAGTTGGTCCAGAAATCAGAAAATAGGGAATTGGTGGCATTTACCTCATAAATACTTCACCCATTAGCAGATTTTAATTTGAAGCTAGCACCACACTTTATATTTAAAGCATCTTTGTCAGCTTTTAAAAATAGTAGCTCTAGTTCAGCTCTCTGACAGGTTCACAAGTTGGTTCTAACATGATTGTTTGGTTTCTGGAGAATATTAGCAGGGAGTCATGATAAAGAGAGAATCAGAAATATTTGATCGCATGTTGCCTGTCTGCTTCTGAGCTACAATGACAGAATTGAAAAGTTGTGGCGAAGACTGTATGACCCACAACCTGAAATGTTTACTACATTATGAAAAACTTTGTGGATTGAAATGTGGCCCATGAACCAATATCATAAGTATCATTACTTCAGAACTTATTAGAAATACAAATTCTAGAGACCTACCCAGGATCTACTGATTTGGAATTTTTAGGGGTGAGCTCCAGCAATCTGTATTTTGCAAAGACTGCTAAACAATTCTGAATTATGTCCAGATTTTTAATTACTGCTATATGGTATTTTACCCTATAGTTTATACTGTGATAATTCCTTCTTATAAAATGTGGGTCCACTTAAGTATTGAATAAATATACACTGTTATTATTTTTCACAACAAAGCAGGACTAAGTTTAACACAGTTCAGAATCCTTTACCCAAAACTCCAAAATCCAACAATCTGAATTCTTATTTTTGTATTATTTGGCAGAAAAAAATGTCACTTAAATTGACCTGAGTTTTAGTTTCTATACCTTTAAATGTGGACACTTAGATTGGTGAGTATGAGAATAATAACACTTTATATAGTTTTTTTTTTGTACCTTTAAGTGTAACCAGTTAGATGCATCATGTGGGAATAGTGTTACATTTATTTACATCCAGCTCAGAATGTGAGCACCTCAATCTGAAGCCCTGTCACATGCCATGCTGAAGTCCCCAAGCCATCTGTGGAACTTGGAACTGTTTTTCTTCCCATTAATAACAGAATGCACGTCTGTGCAACCCAACTTTGTTTAATGAATTGGAATCTCTACTTAAACAGTCTGGACTATTGCACTTCCATGTACCAATATATGATTTGAGCATCAGTCAGAGTCCAAAAGAACAGAAGTGCACAGAAACTTTTAATTTCTAGAGTCAAAAAAGAACTGGAAGTCAAAATAGTTTTGTTGGTCTTTGTTTAACTTTTTGTAGGAATCTGAAGGAATAAAATATTATCATTATCAATTACTCTAGTAAATGAAAAATTCTGATTTTTCAAAGCATGAGAGTTCCATAACAGATCATCATATTGGTTAAGGGGAAAAATCAGTGAGAACATTCATGATGTTCTTTTCCTACAACTTGAGGCAGATGCCCAAGCACTGGTTATGAACTTTGTCAAGAATCCAAGTGCATTCATCCCTTCCCTTTTGCTGTCCCATATGATGACTGATTCTCTGTCTCCATCTCATCTCAATCCAGCTGCCAAATCTGGATGGATCATGTCTTCTATACACAATAGCAGTATCCAATATAAGGAACAAAGGATTGTGGGAGACAAGGCCTTTTATTCTCTTCCTATACTTCGTCTTGTCATGGAGGAAAACTATTCTTCAGAAGTTTTCAGTAGATGTCTCATTGTGTTTATTGATTGAACAAAGTCCTTTGTTCACTCTTAAAACAGCTATTGACAAAGTGTGATGAGAGGGACACAAGTGACTTCAACTGTGGTCAATTTTCTTGGACTGAACACATTACTAGTCAAATCAAATCACAGAATGGCATCTGGGCAATCAGGGAACCAGTGGTGTCTGATGCAACCATAAGTACTAATAAGTTGTCCAAAGTAATTTATTACCTAATGATTAAGAACAATGCTATATTGTATACCTGAAGTACCAAGGCAAACCCTCCCCACCCCCAGGACTATTGATACACACTTTAAAAAAATGAAGAACAAGAATATAGAATAGATCTTTTCGGGGGGAGAACCAGTAGGAGGGAGGTGGGCATAAGAAAATGGTGAATCAGGGTGAATATGGTGGATATATTTTGTATTCATGTATAAAAATAAGAGAATAAAATCTGTTGAAATTGTTCTAGGGAGGGGGAGAAAGGGATAAGGATGGAGGGAGTAAATCTAAGGTACATTTTAAGCACATATGCAAATATCACAATCTAGCCTTCTATACAATTATTATATGCTCATATTTTTTTAAATGATGCTATAGTTCTCAGGTCACCCATATGAATTTCTCCTAGGTTTCCTTCAGCAATACCATTAAATCATTAGTCTGGGACAGTTTATAAAGGTGTCTCTCTTCTTTTGGCTTAATGTTTTCCCTTTCTCTTTCCTTCTATTCTTTCAAAACTTACAAATCTCTTCATTGTTCTGTTCAAAAAGCTGTCTTCATATATTTGACTTATAAGAAAACCAAGCTTATGGAAGTTAGGATATTTTGTTAAAAAGCAATATATATATTAAAAAAATTTTGTATTAGGGTGTATTCATTATTCAGGGGAGATTCATGTGACAATTCCTATTAGATTTGTATTGTACATTATTTACATCACCCCTGTCATCTCTCCCCTCAACCGCTTCCATACCCCACATAAAGCAATTGCAAAAGATTTCTTCATTCTGTTTCATATAGGTATATGAAGTCCATCTACCATATAGCCTCACCATAATCTCCTTCCTCCACACTCCCACTAGTAACACAACCCTCTACACACACACACACACACACACACACACACACACACACACACACACACACACACCCCATAGCTATTTTACAGAACTGGTTCTGTTACTAATATTTAAGTTGATGTTCAAAGAGGCATCTCAATGTAGTCCCACTGTGGTATACTCTACTTTGGTCTGTTCAACCCCTTTCATTACTCTCCCTTATCCCTTTACCTCTCACCCCCACATTTTTCAATAGCTTTCAATACACATCCTTATATCCTCTACCTTCACATCTTATGTTATGCAATATTACTTGTCCTCTATCATTCTCTTTTCGTTTCCCTCTTTCCTCAAGTTCCATAGAATAGTTCCACTGACACAAATACATTTTACATTTGAATTTGTATATGCTTGTGCTTGCTTTTGTGTATATGTTTATCTTTGGAGCTATCTTCCATGTGTGATAGAAAACATGGCTTTTGTGTTTCTGATCCTAACTTATGTCACTTAGAATGATGTCATCCATTTACCTTCAAACCACATGTCATTATTCCTTATGGCTAAATAAGATTCCATTGAGTATATATACTACAATTTCTTGATCCACTCATCAGTTGTGGGGCACCTGGCTTTTTTCCAAAGATTAGATATTGTGAATAGTGTTGCGATGAACATCGGTGTACAGATGTCACTACTAACTGTATCCTGTTGTACATTCCTTAGGGTAAGTTTTGCAACATGTAAACTTCAGCACTTACTGAAATGTCTTTAAGTTCCATGAGAATATTTTAAACTCTATTAATTCAAGAATATAAAATTGCTTCATTCTTCAAGAGGAATGAGTTTTGATATTGGACTCTCCAAAATCTCTAAAATATTTTAAAACTATCATTATTAAAATTGCATAAGCGATTTGGCCAAATAATCCAGATCAAAAATGCTGAAATTATGTTAAATATTTTCATTTCACATTAAAACTTATGTTTTCATCACTTGCATTAAAATTACTCAAATGACCAATTGTAAAAGATCCAAGTCTTAACATTTTTTCCTACATGAGTGTATGTTATAATAAATAATAAGGGTTTTGTTCTTTAATGAGCAATGTGGTGTATTTTTGACAAAGTTGAATTCTAATAAAGCAGTGAAGGTGAACTTAGTGAACTATAAAATAGCCTTTTTTTTCTGACATATGTGTTTGAAAATATGCCTAATCAAATATTTTTTGATTCATTAAAATCATATAAAAACATTTTTTTTCACTTATTAAAATATGAAATGTTGGTAAGAGTTCCATCTTTAAAAAGCAATGTTTTTTATTCATTAGTCATTGAAAAAATGAACATAGTAACCAAAAATAGTTATTCCATTTTTATTGCAGGGTCAAATTCATAATTTAATCACTCCAAGAATTTACTTATGGATTATAGAAGATTTATGGTGATTTGAGGTTGTGCCTTAACTAAATTATTTTCAAGTATAATATAGATCATGTTTGTGAGGGTACCATTCTATAAACTGAAAACTCTTATCATTCTTCTAAATTGATAAGAATTCCGTGTACAGTTTTCTTGAAGTTGATAACTATCTTCATCTTTTTAACTTCTTTTGTATTTTCCCAAGTTTTCATAAAATTGGAAATGTGCTAATGTGCAATTTGCTAATTATGAGCCAGCTAGTAATCTTGAAGTGACTACTTTGAATAGTTTGTTTATAGGATTTCCCATTCCCTTGTTCCCTAATGACAAGAATTAATGAGTATGCACAAGTAATCAAACATTATCTGTGTTAAAGCATAAAGTGGAACATAGTGTCTCCTACATAAATCTTCCTGTCCATATGGTAAAGGTACAACATTGGCACTGAAGCTTACAAGTCCATCTGGACTGATCCTAATTTTCCTGGATAAGGCAAAGCATTCTAAATCAAACCATCTGTTTTTGTGCCTTAAAAGAACCTGTAAATAAAATAAGGCAATGTGTACATGTGAAGAGAGAGACCAGGGTTAGCTTGACAGTTGATTAGCACAATATAGAGCCAGTTATGAACACGTACTGATAATTGTCAAGTACACTACTTTTGCTGCTTTAGACCAATAAATGTTATCTATGGCCTATGAAGTATAACTAATTCAGAAAATAGTGATCAGTCTCCAAAACTTATAAATTTGAAAGGATTCCAAATTTTTATCAATGGGTCAGCTACTATTTCTTGGTGCTAGTTGAAAAACTCAATTTGTTACTTTCGTAAAAATTTTCTGAAAAATTAAACAAGATATACCTCAAACAAGAAAATATAAAAAGGGTTTTGAATGGATTACTCTGGGAAAAGATGTGAGATGACATATTCAAAAAAGTTTTTAATATTTTCATGTTAGAATTACCTCTAATACATTGTTGTAGTAGTCAGAATTATAGCATAGCTCTCATTGTGACTACTTTCATCACTTGGTGTTAATCTTGTCATTATTTCACCTTACATGGCAAAAGTAATTTTTCCCATGTAATTGTATTTAATAACCCATTGACCTTAAAACAAGGAGATCGTTTGGATGGGCCAAACCTGAACACATGAAGTCTATCAAGCTGGGTTTTCTTCAGCCAGTAGAAACATGGGAATTCAGAGAATAAATGTGGTTTGTGAGTATGTGGCAAGAAATTGTCGTGGAAGGTAAAATGAATGCTGCATGAGAATGGGTAACTAAGCCATGTCACTATAGGATAGAAATCCTTATTAACAAACAGAAAATTTGGAAAAGAATCTCAGGATCCATATCAGAGCTTCAGATCTGACCAACTCCTTGATTTCATCTTGGTGATATTTGAGCAGAGAATCCATTTAAGCCATATTTAGACTGCTACCTATAGAAACTATGAGATAAAATTTTTGTTGTTGCTATTTATTTTGTGGGGGGAGGGCAGTACTGAGGCTTGGACTCAGGGCTTCACACTTCCTAGGCAGGCACTCTACCACTTAAGTCATGCCACCAGCTCCAGATGATAAACTTGAGTTATTTAAGGTTGCCAAGATTTTGGTAATTGTTATATAGGAATTAAGAACTCATGTAGCCTACTTGACTTATCTATGTCTTGCCCCTAAAACTTCCAGCAAGTTAGAAAGGGATACTGTGGGCCATTTCAAAATTCAGTAAAAAATTAAATTTCTGACTATGCCAATATATCATATGCTGCTTCATATTACAAAAATACAGATCAGAGATTTACCAATGATAGCTTGACTTCATCTCAGTGACTGCAGAAGAAAGAGTTCAAGTGGATAAAGTTTGACAGTATGATTTTTATGTGCCATATTTAAAAAGAGCTTAAATTGTTTGGATCCAAAAGTTAAACTGTAGAATTGGAAGGCTCATTTTAGCACATTTCTTATTACTGGAAACAGTAGTACTGTAGTACTCTCACATAATAGCCACACTTTTTGAACAATGTTGACCCTGTCCTTTTGATACCAATGTGGTGTTGGATGCCAAATCCTCTGAAAGTGAACCAAAGTTTCTCTGCCATCCATCATTCTGAAGCAGATAATGATATTCTACAAATAACTGATTATCCTAGGATAAGTAACTGTGACATGATAAGACATGTTTATGAATATAACATACTTTGAAATGGCTTGAGATAAATTAACCTGATATGTACTTAGCTATGTGTAACTATTGTAGACAATGGTATATAGGCATAAATATTCCACACTTTGTTAAAGCTCTAAACAAGTGTAATTTTTTAGTTTTCTTACATAGGCGTGTTATATATATAATCAGTTGAATTGATAAATTTCTCTAAAACATGTACAGTTATTCATAATCATTATTCTAGTTAAAATACTCATTTTCACAAAAATGTGGCCACTCATACTTACCTTGATTGGACTCTTCAACACACTAGATAGCCTCGAAGCAGCTACCTTCATGATTAAATACGTCTTTTTCATTTTTACATTTTCCTGGAGACTTCTCCAAATTTTCTTGCTATCATTTGAGTGTTCTCCCTCTTTTTTTATACCAGATTTGAGTGTCTTTAAAAGCTAGAAAATCTAAGAGGTAATTTGCTGCTGAAGCAACTTTTATGAAATGTGAAAGGGAGAAGAGACCTGTTCTTCTCAGCTTCCTCTCTAAGTGAAAATCAGGAATGAGAGCATACTAGGCTTGTTTACCTGCTACTATTAACTAAGTCTATGTAAGAAGAAAGCCTTGCATGTGATAGAGAACAGAAAATTTTTATAAAGACAAAAGCATGAGCTAATTTTTATACTTAAATGAATACATGTTATCAGAGTATCTAAAGACATACCAGATCCATTCCGCTCTGATATAGCAAAAAGCCGGCAAACCATGCAGATGCTAAAATGGAGAAAATAAATTTGATTAAAGGTGACAAAAAAGTAAAGAGAACATCAGTGACTCTGAACAAATTTTTTCACTCTCAGCAATTTAGTAAATTGGTGCACTATTAATCTTAACTTGTGTAGAAAGGAAAGGTGAATTATGAGGTAAATGGAAGTCATTCTTTTGTACGCCAATGCAGCCTGGAGGAAACTATACCTCACAACCAACCCACCTTTCTCTGTTAACAGGGCACAGACAGTTAACTTCTACTCCATTAAGGTTTCACAAATGATCTTGTCAATATGCAAGGCTTATATTTTGAAGGAAAAGTAAATAATTGTTTGAATTTAAAGAGATTCCATGTTGAAATTTGTGAATAAAGCTGTTGGACTTCTTCAGGTACAAGCCTGCTGATCAGCTCTTGTAACAAGATGCACAGGAGACACATGGTATGATATAGGAGAGTGAGTGGGATAGCTCTCTCCAGGTTTAGCACACCATGGATGGTTGAGCTGTCCATGGTAAGTTGGATGGTCTAGTTCATCACTGTGGGTTGGAGAACCATAACAGTAAATTTTTCTGGGATTATATTCTATGAGAGCTGAAAATATGAGAGAAAATTGAGTTTTAACTGGATGTACCTCATGGCAGTCTAAAAAAATGGGAAAGCTCATGAGACATTTCAAAGAATTTGCACATGAACATTGAGAGAGAAACTCACAGAGAAGGAGGTCAGCCAGAGAACCAGTAAGCACTGAATGAGGAACTTAAGAACCAACCAAGTATAGAGCCACTGCCCCTTTTGTCATCATTGTTTTCATCATTTTTTCTTACTCTACCACAGAAAAGGAAGTGGGATTTCAATAGGGAGGGTAAAGTAGGCATTAGAGAGCCAGTATCATTTCCCAACTCTGAAAGTAAACACTGAGGATATCAACTTAAGATTTCTATGAGGGTAGAAAGCAGATAGACTGTAACTAGTTTGGCCTTCAATATTAAACTGAATGGGTCCAAAATAGGGTGGAAAGCAGTTACAAAATAGCAATCAATGCAGTGTGATTGAATGTAGTGATAAAAGAAAGTAAAATGATGTTATATTTTTTAAACACAGTTATTAAGAGAAAGTAAAATGATGTTATATTTAAACACAGCTAATTAAAACAAGACAAAACAAAACAAGATGTCACATAAAACTCATGAAGTAGTTATATTTGTCAAAGACTGCTAAGTGCAAGTTCCCAACCAGTGCAAGTCTTGATGCCCAATTACTGAAGATCAATTTGTGTTTACCCTACTAATGCAGGAAAGCACCATGGGTCCTCAGCTAGTCCGAACATGTAATTTCACAGGTCTTCCTTTATTCTAAAACTCTGTTTACTTGAACAAACAATAGCTCAAATACAATAAATAAATACTAAAAAAAATTTAAAGATGAATAACTGAAAAATAATGGTAATTACTTCTCTCCCAAATTATTCAATTAAAATAAAAAGGAAACTATTTGATTGTATTGCTTAGTTTTCAAGAAATTTATACAAAAAAGTAATAATATTAAAGTGACACTAGTATCTAAATCAATTCCTTTAGAGATTTAAAGGAACATTTTGGAAGTAACTATAAATTTCATACCAAAAGTGCATATTAAAAATCATAAATATTTAACATACTAACTCACATATTCATTAATTCTGAGAACTTTATCTGTAGTCTCCTGCCATATGTTTATTTCTACATCTTAGTATTCTTACACATTAATTCAGAAACTCCAGTTTTATGCAAAATATCCTAATTATAATTTTTATGTGTTAAGATGGATCCTTTAAATAGCTAATTCTAAATATCTCTCATGTAATTCTCAGGATATACAATATTCAGCAAAGTACTAATGTCACAGAAGAAACAGTATTCTGTAGCAAGTAATTTTCTCTGGAAAGTGGTGAAGAGTTTATGAAATAGTGGACTTTTAGACAAGACTATTATGAAAAATAAGAATGATAATTCAGAGGCAATGCCTCCTGATATGCAGTCCAAAACTCCCAAAAGTGTATAAAATTTTTAGATGAAGCCAATTTATAGAACAAAAATATATGAATTTATTATAGCTATCTGAAATAATATTTCTTTAACAATAACAATGATTTTATGTGTACATGTGTGTTATTAGGTGTGGTATAGTGAAAAGGGAGGTTCAGAGAACCACCATTTGAAGTTGACTTAAACAATATAATGACTAGACTAATCACATATGCAATCTGAATGTCAGCTATTTAATCTGCAAAATATAAAAAACAATCTTTCAGTTTAATTAGAAATATTAAATTAAGATAGTGAAGGAATTTATACATAAGTTTGTATTAGACTTTCTCTACATGTATAAAAATAATAGTTTTTCTAGACTCCAATTTTTTCAAACTTTAATAATTTTAATATATACAAAATTTCTTTAAATATATATACATCTAATCTCATTATTTCTTGTGGAGGAATGGAAGTTATCCTTCCAGGAGGTTTGGATTTAGAGCAAATAACACCAAAACAAAATTCCTCTGCCCTTTGCTCTGTTGAAAAGGATTTTCTACAAGCATGCCTATAATCCAAGAAGTCAGGAGGCTGAGGCAGGAGAATTGTGAGTTCAAGGCCAACCTAGGCAACATAGTAAAATCCTGACACATAAAAATAAAAAACAAAAAGAAAATATAAGGCTTGAGTATCTATCAGTCTATTTCTTTCACAATGAGTACTGCAGTACACTTCTGAGCTGTAGCAAATAATAACCGATCTTTTATACTGATATGACATGAACATCACAGAATGAGACAACCTTCATACCTCAAGGCTAACCTAATTCATTAAAAGTCGTAAGAGCTTAGGGAGATCACTGCAATGTATATGTATATATATACATATAATATTATTTAAACCCACACATACACATATTTGTACCTATATAAATATACACATATGGACATATGATACACAAACATACATATGCATGTACACTCATGTATTCATTTACTTCCAGTGAAGAAATGATTTTAAGTCTGTCTGTCGGTTACTCACCATTGCTCTTTGGCTGATAGGGATAGTAAGACTCACTGCAGAGTAAAGGTCATTGTACCATATTTCCTTTGTCTTTCTGACACAATAATTTTTCTGAGTGTAATTTTCTACATGCATTTAGATTTTCTATGTACTCAGCACTTGTGGATTATGGACAATTCAGATGATATATAAGTCCCCTGCCCTCAGGAGGCACCGCACAAAATGGAAATTATATTTCAACTTATTTAATCAAATGGATTAGACAATCACTCTTCTAGGCCATCAGAGAAAATAGAAATTAGTGTTAATTCTAAAAACCTTAGAAAACCCTCTTGGAAGAAGACTGGTTAGAGTTGGATCATGAAGAATGGAGGCAGGTTAGTTATGTGAAGAGGACTGAAGAGGTAATCTGAAGGAACATAGAATGTGTGCAGGGAGCAGTCACTGGGCTGAAGTTGACTCCTGAACCCTGTGATCAAAGGAACCCAAGGAAAACCTGGCTCACATCACAGGAATGAAGGGGCTATTTGTAGGGTCATGATCTTAGGAAAATAGTTCATGTTGTAGAAAGAAGTATAGTCAGCAGAACAGGGTGACTGAGCAGCTGGGGGAGGAAGGCAGAAAATCTCTCAAATTTCACCTTCTTGTCAGAAATAACCTGGGTTAGAGGATTTGACAGTCATCTGCAAATACCTGGAAACAGAGAACCTGCATCAGAATCACCTGTAAAATAGAATTTCTTGGTGTCTATTCTGATATTCTGATTCTCAAGAGACCCCCAAAACTAGCTATCTATCTCTTTAGGAGATTATGATAAGAAACTGAGATTTGGAGGCATTGCTACCGGTGGCATATGCATTCCAATATTGCGTGACCTTCCTTTGGCACACATAAGGAAAAATCATGACCTTTCTTCACACTGTTCAAATATGCTATATCAATTATGGTGTTTTTCATGGTACATTGAACTCTGAAATAAGCACAGCTTGTTTCTCCACTGCCCCTGTTGATATGGCTCTAGGTTTGATTACTGGACATGGTTCTTATTGGTGGAGCCATTCAGTGCAAAGAAGATCCTTAACTTAATTTAAGATTAGCATAGCCCCCCTGCATGGGATTATGATGGATGCCAGCCCCAGCAAGGTCTCTGAAAACTCCTTCCTTGGGCATTGTGACTTTTGCTTACATTCCATAAGAAATGAGGGTTCCCCTTTAGTCTAACACTGACTTTCACAAATCCCATACCTTGAAAATAAACATGAGCAAACGTAATGTAAGAGAAGCTTTCTGGGAATGTTTCAAACTGTGCAATGTATTAGGTCTTCCAGTAAAAGAGAATACATGTTGGAAGACTCGAGACTTGAATAAAATTGAAAAAATTGAAAAGATTCTGAAAAATAGACAACTGTATATAGACTGGGACTTAGAAAAATATGACTTGCAAGCCAGATCTGGCTCCCTGCTTATTCTAAATATAGCTTTATTGGAACACAAACACACCAATTTGTTTAACTAGTGTCTATGGATGATTTCATATTAGAATAGCAGAATTGAGTAGTTGCATAGAGACTGTGTGGTCCACAAAACTGAAAATATTTATTATCTGTCTTTTTCACAAAATGTTTTCCAACCTCTGGTATAAACTTTCTTTTGCTTTGCAGGAGTCTGTGGGTAACATATGCCTGTGGCTGCTATCAGAACTGTTTGTCATTTCTTACCCTGTTAATACAAGAATATGATTGAAATGATGATGAGAAATGAGGTCATTGGTAAAAATATTGTTAGGACCCGGAATCCTATTCCCCCGAGAGACAGAGAGCCAGGCGTGAATGCAATCTACAAAGCAGAGTTTATTGGGCTGGCTAGCCAGGGTCGAGCTCCCACACGGACACGCAGGACCGGTTAGGAAAAACACGACCCTGAGCCTCTTTAGGGGAAATCTTATATAGACCGCGGTGGCGTGCATATTTTCGTTATCAACATTGGGCAAGCAGGCAGAGCACATCTTGCACGTACCTCACATCTTGCATGTACCTCCCTCTCACATTCCCCACATTCTATATGCCCTAACCGAGCCCTGCCGCATTGCTTATCTTATCTACACGGGGTGTTTGGTACTGGTTTCTCCAACAAGGGGGTTGGGGAACACTGAGACCTCCTATTCCTTTCATTCCCCCCTTTTCTTACGGCCTAAATTGAGGAATCATTCTCAAGGGGATGAAGAGCCTGATATTGTTGGCGGAGGACCAGAAGTTGGATAGTATTAATTCGACTTTTGACAAAAGTCATAAGTCGGTTTAGAATCCAGGGTCCTATGGTAACAAGTAATAGGATGATTATTATTGGCCCTGCCAGTGCAGATAAAAGGGTGGCCAACCATGGGGACTGGTTAAACCAAGACTCGAACCAGCTTTCCCCGGCCTCTTTTTCTCGTTTTCTTTGTTCCAGGCTCTTTTGAAGTTTAGACATGGAGTCACGAACAACTCCGGTATGGTCAGCGTAAAAACAACATTCTTCCCCTAGAGCAACACATAGTCCCCCCTTTTGGAGGAACAACAAGTCCAGACCTCGACAGTTTTGAAGTACTACCTCAGACAGAGAAGTGAGGGATTTTTCTAGGTGGCTAATGGAGGTTTCTATTCTCTCTATATCTTCGTCTATGGCTGCACGCAGTGAAGACATCCCTTTCTGCTGGGTGGCCAAAGAAGCTATGCCGGTTCCTACTCCCGCTAACCCTAGGCTGAGTAGGGTAGCAATAGTTACTGCGGATATAGGTTCTCTCTTTTTCCTTTTCTCAACCATTTTTGTATTCCAGTATGAATATAGACTCTCTTCTGAATGATAGAGGATGTGGGGCAGCACAGTCACTATAACACAGAATTCTTTAGAGCTGTTAAACACCTTAGTTGATAGGCACAGGGTGAGTCCGGACCGCGAGCATAGCCACCACCCATTGTCCTTTGGAATTACCCATTTAATAGCATTTTCCCAGGTAGAACTGGCGTTAATAACAGTACATAAGTCCCGTCTGTTCTTTGGCACTTTTCCTAAGCAGGTTCCTTGGCCGCTTACCTGCTGTATGGTCAGACCTCTCTTACGGTCTCCCCAGGAACATTGAGTAGGGTTTTCCTCAGATGAGGTATCGTGAGTGGTGTTTAGCCCTATTGCCTCATAGAATGGGGGCCTCACATCATAACATAACCAACAGGAGTTAGTCATGTTAGGGTTGGTGTGGTTTAACGTCAGGAAGGCAGCACCCACTAGCTCCCAGAGGGGGTCTTTAGATCCGGTCATGAGACTGGGCCTCACCAGGGGAGGGCTGGTTTCTGATGGTCTTGGAGTTGTAACATTAGCCCGGGCTATGGTTGAGGGAAGGTGATGAGCAGTGGAAGGTCGGGGAGGTGGCTTTACATAGGGTGGCCTAAGTACCTTATTAGGGCCTATTGTTAGAGTAGAGACTGGTTGTCGCACATGCCGCAAGGTAAAAAGGGCTCCTGGATGATTTGTTTTGTAGAGTCTGACTCCCCAGGATTTACCCAATTCCCAATTCGTTGCCTTTTTTCCTAAATCAGTGAAATTTATCATAATGGGATTACAATTGGGGGGAGTTGGGCATCCCTTATTTATAGGTCTAGGTTGGTGGTATGTAATGCCAGATTGAGAGACTCTACTTAATTGAATAAGGTCCCCCTGTTTGGGGGGTGTCCACCATATATCCCCTGAGCTCTCACAACCCCATGACTTACAATAATAGTCTGCGATTCCTCCACATTTTTTTCTGTGGTTGGGTTGGGGAGCGGGGCAGACATAGAAGTAACTTTGGCGCAAATCCCATTGTCCCCTGCCAGTGAATAAGGCCCTTAAGTCAAAGTATAATTCTGGGAACCAGGTGCTGGGAGGGGTCACCTTGGAGGTCTGGTTAAGAATGTCTCCTGTGGATACATCTACAATCATCCAGGTCAGGTTAAAAGGTTGATATGGATTTGTATGCCCCCAGCAAGTGGTGGACAGGGTTAGAAAAAGGAATAAAGTTACCGAGGTCCAGTATGAAGTTTGAGTTTGAAAAAATTTTCCTTGTGGTGGGACACCCTTCTTGTAGGCAGGAGGCCTTTCTTCATAGCTACCAGATCTGCCGGTCTGATGTGGGTGTAGTGGACCCAGGTGATGATCCCATTCTAGGAGGGCTGCGGAGCATCTGGAGTGTTCTCGTTTTTCGGAGCATCCCGTATCAGCTGGAGCTTGAGTGGGTTTGTTGGATGCTTCCGTGCAGACCAATTTTCCTGTTTTTTCTCCGGAGGGTGAGCCCGTCTTACATGGGAATGGTGTACCCATGCTGCAATCCCGTCGACCTTGAGGGCGGTAGGGGTAGTAAACAGTACAACATAAGGTCCTTTCCATCTAGGCTCTAGGGTTTTGGACTGATGTCTTTTAACCCATACCATATTCCCCAGGACTATGCCATGCTCCATGTTCGGGGTCCTCTCTGCAGTATGGTATGCTTGAATTAGGGGCCATATTTGTTGTTGTACTTTAGCTAAAGCCTGTAGAGTAACACGATAATTTGGGGCCAGATCACCTAGTCTCGGGCTTAAGGTCCTCTGAATGATGGGGGGTGGAGCCCCATACAGGATCTCAAAGGGAGTTAGCCCGTGGACATATGGAGAATTCCGGACCCGGAAGATGGCCAAGGGAAGGAGCGTCACCCAATCACCGCCAGTCTCCAGGGCCAATTTGGCTAAGGTCTCCTTTAGTGTCCTATTCATCCTTTCTACTTGCCCTGAGCTCTGGGGGTTATATTCACAATGTAGCTTCCAATTGGCCCCCATAGTCTGGGCTAGTCCCTGCAGGACTTTACTAACAAAAGCCGGACCATTATCTGACCCAATTGCCTCGGGCACCCCATATCTGGGTATGATTTCCTCTAGCAAAGCCTTTGCCACTACCTGACTCGTCTCCTTCTTTGTAGGAAAAGCCTCCACCCAGCCCGAAAAGGTATCTATGAATACCAGCAAATATTTGTACCCAAACTTTCCCAGTTTTACCTCAGTAAAATCCACTTCCCAACTTCTTCCCGGAGCCCTCCCCCGTTCCCGAGTACCTGTATGGTGCCCCTCCCTTCGTCCTGGTTTCATGACTGTGCAGCTGGCACAATCTTCCACAATTTGGCGGACTGCTATGGTCTGGTTCGGAAATCGGAGCTGCGCAGATGTCAACAAGTCTAGTAATTTTCTCCGCCCCAAATGGGTGGACTTATGTAAGTTAGCCAACAGGAATCGTCCGAGTTTTTCAGGCAGAATTAACTTGCCTTCCAAGTCGCTTTTCCATCCGTCTTCCCCTTCTCTAAAGGGGGAGTGGGCTCTCATCCAAGTGAAATCCTCTGTGGAGTATTCTGGTCGGGGGGGTAGCGGAGGGAGCTCTGGGACCGGCACGTCTATCGCCGCAACCGTGGAAGGTTGCCCTGTCTCCATGGGAGGACTCACCATTGCTACTCTCTTTGCTTCTTGATCTGCTCTGTTGTTACCGACAGCTTCCGGCGTCTTGGCAGACTGGTGGCCTGGGACATACATCACTGCCACTGCCTTCGGTTTTTCCACTGCCAATAATAGACGCTGGACTTCGGCTAGGTTCTTTAGATGTTTTCCTTCTGCTGTGCGGAATCCTCTTTCGCGATAGATGGCCCCGTGGACATGGACGGTACCGAAAGCATAGCGGCTATCGGTGTAGATATTGACTCGCTTTCCTTTTGCCCTCTCCAGGGCCTCTGCCAAGGCAATTAATTCCGCTTTTTGGGCTGATGTTCCGGGTGGGAGGGCGCTGCTCCATACCGTATTTCCTTCTTGGTCGACTACAGCTGCCCCTGCCCTTCAGGCTCCATCTTGGAAAAAACTGCTTCCATCCGTGTACCAGTTTAATTTGCAGCCGGACAGGGGGGTATCCTTTAGGTCAGCCCGTACCTGTGTAACTTCGGAGAGGAATTCTTTGCAGTTATGGACAGGTGTCTGCAGTTCCGGGTTAGGCAACAAGGTGGCAGGGTTCAGGATTATGGGATCTGTGAATGTGATCCAAGGGGAATCCAACAAGAGCCCCTGGTAGTGGGTGAGCCTGGCATTCGTCATCCATTTCCCAGGGGGTTGTTTAAGGATTCCCTCCACCGGGTGAGGGGCCGTTACCCAGAGGGCCTGTCCAAAGGTTAGTTTATCGGCTTCTCTCACCAGCACGGCAATGGCCGCTATGATGCGGAGGCAGGGGGGCCATCCTGCCGCTACTGCGTCTAATTTCTTGGAAAAGTATGCCACTGGTCTCTTCCAGGGACCTAGCTGTTGGGTCAAGACTCCTTTGGCTACCCCCTTTTTCTCATCTACAAACAGAGTGAATGGTCTTGTAGGATCTGGCAAGGCTAAGGCAGGGGCCTGCAAAAGAGCATCTTTTAGCTGATCAAAGGCCTGTTGTTCTCTCTCTCCCCAACTCCAATCTGGAGCTTCTTTGGTGGCCTCATATAGGGGTCTGGCTATTTCCGCAAATCCTGGAATCCAGAGTCTACAGAACCCCGCGGAGCCCAGGAATTCTCTCACCCCCCTAGTGGATGTCAGGGATGGGATAGCCAGAATAGTCTGTTTCATGGCATCAGTCAGCCATCTTGCCCCATCTGCAATCCGATAACCCAAATATGTCACTGACCTTTTACAGATGTGAGTTTTCTTGGCACTTGCCCGATACCCCAGCTCACCTAATTCCGTTAGCAGGTGTTCAGTAGCCTTGATGCACTCCTCTCGGGTTTCTGCCGCTAACAGTAAGTCATCAACATACTGTAACAGAGTGACTCGTGGGTGGCTCCGGCGAAAAGGTTCCAGGTCCTGGCTCAGGGCCTCATTAAACAGGGTGGGAGAGTTTTTAAATCCTTGCGGCAGTCTGGTCCAAGTGAGCTGTCCGGATTGGCCCCCATCTTCTTGCCATTCGAAAGCAAATAGCGGCTGACTAATTTCTGACAATGGAATGCTGAAGAAAGCATCTTTCAAATCAAGGGTCGTATACCATACTTGCGAGGGGGATAGGTGGCTGAGCAAGGTATAGGGATTCAGAACGGTGGGATGAATGTCCTCCGTCCACTCGTTTACCTTTCGTAGGTCTTGCACAGGCCTATAGTCCCCACTTCCTGGCTTTCGGACGGGGAGCAGAGGAGTATTCCAGGCAGACTGACAAGGCCGCAGTACTCCTTCCTTTATTAGCCTGTGGATATGAGGGGCTATGCCTCTTCGGGCCTCCTCAGGCATAGGATGCTGTTTCACCCGAATGGGGAGAGCAGAAGCCTTCAATTGTATAACTACGGGCGGGAGGTGTTTGGCGAGGCCGGTTCCCGCAGTCTCTGCCCAGGCCGTGGGAAATCTTTTTACCCAATGAGTCATGTCCCCTCCTGGTTCCTGTTGACTCTCAAACAGACGATGCTCGTCAGCCAATGATAGGGACAAGACATGAATCGGGCTCCCTTCTCGATCAGTCACAATTATTCCATCTGGTTCAAAATGGATATGGGCCCCTATTTTGGTGAGTAGGTCCCGTCTGAGCAGGGGGGCGGGGCTCTCAGGGACAACCAGGAAGGAGTGTGTGACCTGGTGTTTTCCTAAGTTCACCTTTCTTTTGGTAGTCCATGTACATAACTGCGTACCGGTGGCCCCCTGAACAACACTTGTTCGTGCCTTGTTCAAAGGTCCATGTGCCTTGTTTAAAACCGAATACTGGGTGCCGGTATCCACCATGAACCCCATCGGCTTCCCCTCCACATGTATTGTTACCCAGGACTCGGGGAGGGGGTCCGAGCCCCGTCTCCTTCAGTCCTCTTCTCCGGCTAGGAGGACTCTGGCCTGCTCTACTGCTCCTTCCCTTTCCCTGTTTTCCCCCGGTCTCCTTCCAAACCCTCTTCTTCCCTTTAACTTAGGACATTCTCTCTTCCAATGCCCAGTTTCCTTACAGTAAAAACAGTGTTCCTTATCTGGGGTCCTGGCATGGCCCCCTTCCCTGGGTTGGTCCCGGACACCCGCTAGGAAAATACAGGCCATTTCTCTCTGTTGCTTTCGGTTTTCCTTAGCCTGGAACTCCCGGTCCTCCTTTCTCAATTTCTCCTGGGCCTCCCTGTCTTCCTTTCTCCGTCTTTCCTCCCTTTCTTCTGGAGTTTCCCTAGCGGTAAAGACCTTTTCCGCTACCTGTAGCATTTCCCTTATAGTCATCTCCCCTAAGTTTTCCTGTTTATTGAGTTTTCTCCTAATATCTGGAGCTGCCTGATTAATGAATGAAAGTACCACAGCAGACAGGTAGAGGTCCGCCTCAGGGTCAATAGGGGTGTACTGACGGTATGCCTCATAGAGGCACTCTGAGAAACCGACCGGGCTTTCGTTTTCCCTTTGAACGACTGCTTTCACTTTTGCAAAATTGGTGGGCCTTCTAGCGGCCGCTCGGAGACTGGCCATAAGAGTCTGGCGGTAGATCCGAAGACGCTCCCTACCTTCTGCGGTCCCGAAATCCCAATCAGGGCGGCGTAGGGGAACACCCTCATCTATGGCCGGTTGGAGAGTTGTGGGTCTCCCATTATCCCCCAAGACGTTCTTCCTCGCTTCATTGAGGATGCGCTCTCGTTCCTCCGTCGTAAAAAGAGTATTGAGCAGCTGATGACAGTCATCCCAAGTGGGACGGTGTGTATGCATGATGGACTCCAAGAGATCTATGAGACACTTGGGGTCTTCAGAAAAGGGCAGGTTCTGCGTCCTCCAGTTATATAGATCACTGGAGGAGAAGGGCCAGTACTGAAACTGTTGCCCTCCTCCCGGTCCCCCTTGGCCCACCATCCGGACTGGAAGTGTAGGGACAGTTTCCTCCCCCTGTGTTGATGAGGAGGGCCCATCTTCCCCTTCCCTTTCCCGGATCCCTCGGGGGCAAAGTCTTCGACCCATTCCTCCTCCAGCTGCCAGTCCTATTGAGGTGGATGAGGAAATTTCCTCCTCCAGGGCACTGGCTTGGCTAGGGGGAGTCATATATGGAGGTGGCCAATCTTCCTCTGCCCCTGCGAGGGATGGGTAAAGGGGGGAACTCTCTGGTAAGACCGGAGATGGTGAAGGAGATGCCCTAATTTGAGGACCGGTCAAGGTGGGAAGAGGAAGTTTTTCCTCCTCCTTTATGACCAAGGCGGGCGTGACTGGGGTTTTAGCCCCGGGGGCCGAACTGGAGGGGTGGGTCAGAAAAACTGTTAACCAAGGGGGAGGGTTCCTCACCAGATCCTCCCAAACCAAAATGTAAGGAACTTGGTCTGGATGGCCTCGATTGTCTGGCTGAAAAATGACTGCTTTAACCTTAGTGATCATGTCTAGGGAGAGGGAACCTTGAATGGGCCACCCGACTCCAAAGGTGGGCCACTCTGTAGAACAAAAGGTGTCGAACTTACCTTTCTTGATGACCAGACCCGCATTTAAGGTCCTTTCTTTAACTTCTAAAAAGTGAGAAAGGATCAAAGACTTTGGGGTTGTCTGCCCCTGTCCCATTGTGGAAGGAGAATCAAACACCAGGAGAGAGAGAACAAAAAGGGTGAAGACAACAATAATTCCACACACACAAAACACTCTCCAGCACTCGCTCGGACCGGTCCTTCTCTCACACTGGTGCGCACCCCATTCAACCTCCTCACCGTCCAGCTGGGATATCAGGCCGAAAGGCGTCCACTTGACGGGTGGTCAGTCGACTAGTTCAATTAGTTCTTCACCTGGCGCCAGGGTTCCTAAAATGCTCGAGCCAAAATGAGAGGAAAGCCTCTCCCAATAGGACCCTGTGGTCCTCTTTGCGAGATTCCCAGAATGAATCTCCCTGGGGATTGGCCGAATCCCCGCTGCAGCCCAAATGGAACACTCAAGTTCCTCCAAATGAGGGTCTGGGATCCCCTCCCAATGCCTAGGACTTGGGATCGCCCCTGCTTTCTCGCAGGCAGGTTCTGTCTCTCGAGAAAATGAAATCTCGGTGGGACCTCCAAATGTTAGGACCCGGAATCCTATTCCCCCGAGAAACAGAGAGCCAGGCATGAATGCAATCTACAAAGCAGAGTTTATTGGGCTGGCTAGCCAGGGTCGAGCTCCCACACGGACACGCAGGACCGGTTAGGAAAAACACGACCCTGAGCCTCTTTAGGGGAAATCTTATATAGACCGCGGTGGCGTGCATATTTTCGTTATCAACATTGGGCAAGCAGGCAGAGCACATCTTGCACGTACCTCACATCTTGCACGTACCTCACATCTTGCATGTACCTCCTGCTCACATTCCCCACATTCTATATGCCCTAAACGAGCCCTGCCGCATTGCTTATCTTATCTACACGGGGTGTTTGGTACTGGTTTCTCCAACAAGGGGGTTGGGGCCCGCTGAGACCTCCTATTCCTTTCAATATCTGGATTATAAATAGTAATCATGAGGTAAATAGAATATTTAATGAAAAAAACCCACAGGAAGAGAAGTGGGTGAGCTACAGTGAAAACTCAGATTCTTAGAAACCTTGTAACTATAAAACTCATTCCCCAGTAGGTAATTCCTTATAACTTCTTCATAAGAATCAGAGCTCTTCAAATGTATGTTGGGTGATGATCTCAGAAAATAAGCACACAAACATCCTTGAAAGGTTGTTTGTAAAATGCAGAATGATCTGGGAGAGAGCACGGCATCCTCAATCAATAGCAAATATGAACTTTGTTTTACACCACCCAAATAATAGAACAGAGATGGTGATTTATTTGGTAAATCCAGCATCATTGGATACATTTTATGATGAGATTTGCTACTGATTTTATGAGGGCTGTTTTGAGAGAAAGCCATGTCAACATTTTGTTAAACATTTTTATTAATCTGCACATTTCAAAATATATTTGTACAATCCTTGGAAATGCTGAGTTTGCTCTTCTTCAGCTTCAATGTGATATAAAGTACTCTCCATGATGCTGTACCTAACAATCTCCAGGCACATTTAGCCTCTTAAGTCAATCCCACTTCATTCATTTTTCATCATATCATAGCAAACGAAGGACACAGAATGTCCCATCTGCTTTGACACTGCAGATCATGATGTAAAATGTGCTGATACAATCAAAATAACCTAAATTTGAATTAACCACCAGGTGAGCCAGCAATTTCTCTCAAATGCTGTGTACTTCAACTAGATAGTCCTGGTTTTATTCTGGGTGAGTACACATTTTCATTCAGCCAAGTGAGCACAAACAAAAACATTTTGGAAAGCAATAGTAAACAAAATTGTACCAAATAGCAGACAGGTTATAATCATTAAATAAGAAGTTAATGTGAATAGAATTTTAGAATTTTTTTCTATAATTAATAAGGAAAATCACAGAAAGAAATAGATGAGATGCAATGAAAACAGCATTCTTAGAAATCTGTGACTATAAAATTATTTTAAATGGCAACTAATTGTTACTTTTTATAAGAGTTAAATGTTTTCAAATACACTGGCATGTTCTTAAAGATTAGTCTAGATTAAAGAAATTATCTGTAACTATAGAAATGTTTCTCCTTAAATACTCTGTGCTTTTGGTTGCTCTTAACAAAGGCCCTAACCTTTTGTTCTTATGGATTCTATGCCCTCAAATCTCCTTGACCTACAGCTGCTATTTTCCCTGCTTGGGTTACATGCTTCTAGGCAGCTGCTACAAGTTTGTGGCTTCAACATATAAGACCCAGGCATAATACTGAGGAATTGACCTCTGCCTCATTGAGCATTTCTGAAAAGTCATATAAGAGTAAAAATACTCTTAAAGAAAGTCTTGCTACTGGCTTACAATGAACATTTTCTCCTGAGTCACTCTAGCTTTTGTGTGATTCCTTGACCTTTTGAACCTCCATTGTGTAACTTGGTCTTTCCTCTAGTGACTGACCCATTGGTAATTCTGTTAATTACCTAATCTATGGCTTCCATTCTGAACTTGTAGATTGTTCAGAAAAATGAACAATCTACAAGTTGCCTAGTTCTTAAGGACTGGAAAGGAGTAAAACCATATTCACTTCTTGGCTATGGGGAGAATGGAAAGAAGATGACATGTGGCACTCTCCTTGTTAACTGAATGGCAAGTGATAAACTTATGGTATTTCCCAGGAATAACAGTCCAAATCTGTGAAATTTCTTTGTTGAAGGAATGGTAAGTAGAACCCAAACTCTGTGGAGTATGACTTCCTGGGGAATGCCTTATAGATGATACTATCTCTAAAGATAAAATGGAAAAGATTCATAATTAAATTCTACCTAATATATAAGTAATCCTCAGCATATCACCTTAAGATGCTTTTGGAGACAAAGGAACAAGTCCAGTTTAGGAAAATGTAGGGAAAGGACTTAGACGTCACACTTCTTCTTCATAGTCTTTTATTGCCTATCGCTTTTGTTTGATTGGTTTGGTTTGGGTAGTGCTTGGGATTGAACTCAGGGCTTTAACTGTACCACTCGAGTCATGCCACCCAGAACTTTTTGTTTTAAGATAGTTTCTCACAATTTTTGCGTGGGATAGATTCATACCCCTACCCTCCTACCTCTGCCTCCTATGTACCTGAGATTATAAGTATGAACATCACACTTGGCATAATTGCCTATATTCTTAATATTATTTAGTGGAGCTTGATATTGGTATTATTTCTGGTTTGTTTAATTTGACAAATCAATGTTTATTTCTTAGTTCAGAATTTTTACCCTTTTGGGAAACTGCCTAGATTTCTTTTCATAATCTTTTAATTACTACCTATGTGAGATTGAGCTAATCCAAATCTTTGAATCATTTAAATTCCCTACACCTAAATAGTAATGATGAAAAGGTTTCATTTTGAATTAATTGATAAAATCCTAACATGGTGGTTGTATCAAGCTATTATGATTAATATTCAAGAAGTTTTGTCTATTACCATTTAACATAAAATCTTTATCAATTATTGTCCAGACATTGTCCTTAGCACTTTTTAGAATTATTTCACCTCTATCCTTTGTTTTAGAGAACGATATTTACAAAAATATTAAAAGGCAGACTGAGACTGAAGGCTTTTTCCTATGTATTTCCAAGACATAAATTTCAACTGAAATAAAATCTAATTATAATTAAACTCTAGGATCATGCTACTGAAAACATAGTCTATAGCATCTGTTTCTCCTAATCCCCACTAGAGACAGAGTGCATCCAAGTCTGCATTTTTAATAAGACCCCTATATAATATTTATGAACATTAAAATGTAATAAATACTGCCATGGCAGTGGATGAGGCCTAGCATCTCTTATGCAGGTTCCTGCTCTCCATCACAGGGCTCAATCCATTATGGGATGTATGACTCAAGAGTAGATTCCATCTCTGCTGCGGTCAATTTCTGCTCTAGTTAGTTTTCACTGTGAAATTTAACTGTTTCTTTTCAATATCATTTTGTCAAAAGGGTCCTATAGTTATTATCTTTCATGATTTATTTTTGTAGTATGATGGTAATTTTAATAATTATAAATTTTGATTGAGCTTTATGGCTTAATCTTCACCTAAATATCTGATGATCATTATTTCTGGTGATAATACTGATAGTGGAAAATGTAAGAGAGAAAATACAGAAAGAAATTTAAGGAAATGAGAACGATAATTATTCATTTATTTCCTAATGATTTATCATTCAAACTTTACTAAAAATAATTTTTAAAACTGCAACTCTATCTCCTATTTTGTGTCTAGAGAAATGGAAAGATAGTAATCTCAAAGGAAATATCCTGATTACCCACAAAATCATAAAAAAGAGTTCTAATCAGAAAAAGAGCTGAGTGCTCAGGATAATAAATGAGTGGAAACATAGGCAAACCAAGAATAGATGGTATGTGAATGTAACAAAGCATGGTTAGCAGGAGTAGATGAGATAGATGTTGCTAACATTCTAAGTGAATTACAAAGCTAAATGTGCCCTGTGTGAGAGGAGCAAGATCTTCTCCAGAGGTTACTACCAGATGTTCATAAGAAAGACTGAGGGCTGGACACAAGAAAGCTAAACTTTATGGTGTATGACTGGAGGAGAGTAGAAACTATAACTGAAAGAAATACGTGAAGCTCAGTCAAGTCTCTTCCACCTTAAGGAACAAAATATTTAACCTGGTGAAAGAAAGGCAATAAAATGTATCATTCTCCAAAAAAATATTAAAATATACTACAATCAAGATAAATAAAAAGGAAAAAATATTCCATTCCTGGGGAAGTATAGTAAATTGTCCTGGCCTCAGTTAGAATTTTACACTGAAGAAGGACCATTGAGAAAATCTTATTTCTGGGCCTCAAAAGTTCACGACTTGCATAGACTGAAACACACATGCTTTTGATCTCCCCTCTCCTCAACACACACACTGCAGTACAAATGTCTAGTAACAATAAACAACAGCAGTCTAACTCTGGGACAGGGAAAGATGATAGAACGGAAGAAAGAACATTGAACAAAATGCTAAGCTAACATACCCCGAATGAAAGCATAAAATAATGCAAAAGGAATGTGAAGTCAGTAGTTAGTTAAGGAGTTGTGTTAATTTTGTATGTTTATGATTTTTATTACTTTTTTAATTGATGAAAATGAATTCCATGTGTTTATGATATATGACATGATGTTTTGATTGAAAAAGGTAAATCTAGCCAATTAACATTTGCATTACATCACATATATGTTGTTTTTCTGAGAACACTTAAATATACTCTTTTAACAATTTTCTGGAATGCAATATACTATCATTAACTATAGTCTTCATGATGTACAACAGATCCCTTGAGTTGATTCCCTGTCCAACTGAAATTTTGTCCTTTAATCAATATCTTCTGGCCACTCTGGTGAGTACTATTGTACTTTCTACTTCTATTATACAGATTCTTTAAAATTCCACATATAAATGAGATAGGCAGTGTTTAGCTTTCTGTTTCTGAATTATTTTTCTTACCATAATGTCCTTCAGATTCATCAATATTTTCAGAAATGACAGGAATTTTTCTTTTTCAAGCTTGGATATTTTCAAACCATAGATAGATAGATACATACATACATACATATATATCACATTTTCTTTATCCATTTATGTAAGCTGTAACATAACAGCAACAAAATCTAATCACACACCACTACTAACAACATTGACATAATCACCTGCACTAATAGACTAGAACGAACATTTCCATTTCTAAGTATAATTACTATTTACCTTCTACCTGCAATTCTCTACACTATGTTAACAAATCAATTTTCAAAAAACCATGACACTAAAACATAGAAATTCATAGTTTAGAATAAATCCAGTTACATTCTGTGGTAACATGACGGATTATAAATTTCATCATGTGATTCCGTGAATAAGAGTCAAGGTAGCAAAGGACAGTTTATATGTTAAGGAAAGAGAGACAACATCAAGAATCAAGGAATTGGAGATAGGTTAAGTAAAAATCAAACAGAATGACAACATAGAGAAAAGTAAGAAATAATCCACAGTTGCAACACCAGCTCCCCAGAGGGGGAAAGCAGAAGCCGCAGTCACAAAAACAAGAAAGTGCTTGTGACAATAGACTGGCAATCCTAGCTTCAGGAGAAACACATAGTACTTGTAAGCATTAAATCAAGTGGGAAGATTTGATGTGAAAATGACTTCCTGTGTGGCAAGCCAGCATTGGAATAAAAATCAATTTTTTTATGGCTTCCCATATCTCAGAGTGCTATATCCAGTTGTTACCTTGAAAAGGGGTTATTATTTTAAACTAAACTATTCTAAGGACCTTACAACAAAGAGCAAACACATTTCAGAAAACCTAGGGGCATCCTGTCAAAATGACTGTGGAAAATGTCACCAGAGACAGTCATGGAGAGAGGGAGAGTGGGACAAAGACCTGCTGAGACGTTTACGCAGCAGAGAGCTAGGTCAAAAGAGAGCATAGTGATTGGTGATCCCACTATCTGTGGTGAGGAGCAAGTTGTATCACCTGTAAATTATTGCAGAAACTGAGCTCTTCAATGCTATTGCCAGCATATTGCTTGGCCACTGGAGCTGCCTCCCTATTGTGGGTGGTTTGCTACCAGGTGGGACTGAGATCTCAGAGCACAGGTTCTGTGGATTGCTCAATTTCTGCAGTTTCAAGTTAGCTCCTTGATTCCTAAGTAAAACCAAGGACAAAAAAGTCACATGATCTTCTGAATATATTCAGAAAAACGCTTAATAGTTCAATATCCCTTCATGGTAGGATGAAGAGTGGTTTGCTGCTGGGGACTGCAAGCATTAAGACTCAGTCACAGGTGTCAGGTTCTCTTGGGCTCCCCATCTAATGCAGAGCTCAGTGCTCTCTGCTTATTTTCTTCACTCTCTGCTCTACTTGGGGACATGCTGTGGCTTGACCATTTGCAACTGCTAAATTTAGAAACTGTGGGACTTCCGTAGCAAGTGAAATCCTATCTGACCCACATGCCTCAAATCTTGTTGAGGCCATCAGTGGTTCCTGGTACACAAGAAAGGAAGCCTCTAAAGTGAATACAGCTGTGACACTGAACATACATTGACTGGCCGAGGCCTCAGCCTGTATACTCATCTATAGCATGAACCTATACTGTAGGAAAAGAGAGGAACTACAGTACATTCAAATGTGCCATACTATCCCCAACCCTCCACCCCAGAGCTGGTAGTATTCAAATATTAGAGGATAGAAAGATAAAGCTTCTTCAATTTCTTGTCTTTTTTTAAAACCTTTTTTCTTTTTGCTATATTTTTAGTATTATTTTGCTTCATTTTATTTAAAAATGATTTGTTTTTGTTAGTCTTCTTCTTGTCATTATGTGTTTTATTTATATATTTATTATTTATTTTGTAATCTGATTTTTTTATCTGCTCTTTCTGTCTCTTCTTCCTCACATTCTTTTTCTTTCTACTTATTTTCATTTTTTATTTAACCTAGATTATGTCTATTTTATCTTTTCCTGTTTCCTCTTTATTTCATTCTTTTATTATTAGTACTTTTACCTATTAGTTTTAACCAGTTTATTTTATATTATTTTTATCACTTTCATTTCTATGATAATTAGTGATATACTACATGTCTTTAATTTATTTTTATTGCATTTGTATATGTTGTTTGTTTTGGTGTTCCTGCTGTTATGGTAATACATTTTCTCCTCTCTTGGCAATACTGGGACTGAGCCCTCAAAAAAGGCAGTGATGAAGGCCTTCATATGAGGCTGGACTCCATAACCATCCCAACAGATATGCAAATTGCAGAATAAATCAGAGGAATATGAAGAAGAAAGGCAACATGACTCCTCTAAAATATCATAACTTTTCAATAACTGATACTGAAAGGATTGAAACACCAGACAAAGAATTCAATACTTTAGCTTTGAAGATGATTAATAAACTCTAAAATGATTTAAATAAACAAAAGAAAATTTTAAAAGTCAGTTCAAAACTTGCATGTGAAATTTGGCAACTTTGATAAGAACTTCAGCAAAGGAAGAGAGATTCTGTAAAGCAAATGGAAATCTTTGAAATGAAAAGCCCAAAAATCAAATAACATATTCCATGGAAGACATCTCCAATAGTCTGGCCCAGATGGAGAAAGAATATCAGGGGTTGAGGAAATATTATATTCATATAATAAATAAAAGCAATCATGACAGCAATATTTAATACTTTAGGGACATAAGAGAATAGTCTTATACCTCTTTGGCATAGAAAAGGAAACTGAGCTATAGACTACAGGCATAGAAAACATATCAATAAAATTTTCCCAAGAGAAAAGTGTTAAATTACTTACAAAGAAAAACCTATCAGAATAACTGCAGACTTCTCAAAATAAACTCTAAAAATCAGGGGATCCTAAGCTTATTTATTTCAAATCTGAACAACATAATGGTCAACCATGATTAATATGTACAGCATATTAATTATCCTTTTAATAATAAGTTATTTCAAATAAAAGGAAAAATAAAGATTTTTAATAATAATCACAAACTAAAGCAATTAATAACCACCAAGCTGATATTGCAGAAGATACTTAAAGTTACACTACAAACAGAAGAGGAAAGGAGACATCCATAAACACAAGAGTTAAAGAAAGAAAAAACAAATCTCACTAGAAGAACAGATAAACAAATGAGAAAGAAAAAAGAATCAAATATTGTTAACTTTATAAGTCAGCAAACCACTAAGATGAAGAATGGAAGCATCAGGACATATCTTTCAAAAGTAAACAGTTGCAGTAATATTATTGGACATTGATCACATACTAATAGGAGAATATATACAGAAGGAATAGGGAAAGGTAAGAAACCCAAAACTTGAAAGTGTTTGATGTGCCCACTGTAGAGGAGCTAATATAGTAACCTTAAAATGACAGAGGTCACAATGGGAAGGTGACCTGGAAGTAATGAAGAGGTCTGGTAGAGATGAATCAATTCAGATTGTAGTACACATGTGCATGGAAGCAATCCTAGGAATCTCTCTGTATAGCTATCCTTATCTCAAACTAGCAAAAACACTATGTCTTTCTTATTATTACTTATGTCTTCTCTTCAACAAAATTGGAAAAAAAGGGCAGAACAGGTTCTGCCTGAAAGTGTGGGGAGTGTGGAGGAGAGGGAAGGAGTGGGGGATGGGGGGAGAAATGGCCCAAACAATGTATGCACATATGAATAAATGAATAAACCAAAAGACCCAAATAAATTAAAAAAAAAAACCCATATATGCAAATGGTCTTAATTACCCACTTAAAAGATGCAGAATGGCTAAATGTTTTAAAACACAGGATCCAACTATTTATAGTCTGCAAAAACTTACCAAATGTGCCAATACATATATATTGAAAGTGAAAGGATGGAAAATGACTTTCCAAGCATATAGAATCTAAAAGAAAACAAGAATATTTATATCTGACAAATATTAGTTAAAAAGAATATAAAAAGCCACTAAATAATAAGGCAAAAAAGCCCAAAGAAGATAAGATGTTTATGGATATATATGCATATAATTTTGGTGCATACAAGTTCATAAAACAAATACTATTGGACATAAAGGGACAGATGGGTTCTGGTACAATAACAGTAGGTGAATTTAATACTCCACTCTCCTCAACAGATAGATCATCCAGACAAAATCAACAAAGAAACTTTCAAGTTATACCACACCATGGATCAAATGGATTTGACATACATTCAAATAATACTTTATCAAATGATTGTGGAATATAATCCTCCTCAATAAACATGCAATTTTCTCCAAGTAGATGGCATTTTAAGAACACACAAATCCCAAACATTGAGACACTAAAAGTAGAGAAGGCTGAGATGTAGTTCAGTGGTAGAATATTTGTCGGTCATGGACAGGTCCTGGGTTCAATGCCCAACACACACACACACACACACACACACATACACACACACACACCTCATAAATTATTGGACATCACTATAGACCTGACATATATTAACAAATGCCAAGAGAATATCATCAAACTATGAACAACTTTATTGTAATAACATTGAAAATTGAATCCAGGTATACCAATTCTCTAACAGGAGGGAAGTTGTTGACTAGGGTAGGAAGTTAATATGAAAAGAATAAAGCACTGGGGTGGGGGTTTAGCTCAGTGGAGGAGTACTTGCCTAGCAAGTGCAAGGCCCTGAGTTTGGTCCCAAGCACTGAAAAAAAAAAAGAAAAGAAAAGAATAAAGCACTGAATAATCTCTTAAAGTTATTTATAAATTCTGGATAAAGGAGACAGTAAGTCCTGTAAAACTTCAGTGTAAGGCTAGTTAACTAATTTGATTGTTTAGGACAATTAAATGCTAGAAAAATAAATATTAAAATTGTAAACAAAGGCAGTATATTCTATTTTTATAAGTGTCTAAATATTATTAGTGCTTATAAAATTAGTGACTCCTTTTCTAAGACTTCCAGGCAATTAAAGTATTTTCTTGCAACTTTTTGTAATTTTTTTTGTTTTTGTCTGATTTTTCACAATCTTATTCTGGCAAAGCTTTTAATTAATACAAATGAAATTCATTAAGAAGACAGAGTAGTTATTATTTATTCCTTTTTCTTCTTTGCAACAAGGTCAGAAGGACAATGTTGTGTTTAAAAGAGATTTATGTTTGGCAGAAAGAGAATATAGAGATTGGGAAATACTGTATCAAGATGGCTTTTTGTTTAATTGTTTTATATATACATGCTCATGTTTATGATATATATTGATGCTTATATAAACATATACCGTTTATTCCTTAATTTGATTTATCTCTATCAATTATTTAGACTCATTTGAAATTTAATTTTAAGAATTAAGCATGAGGTCTTCTATAGCACTAAACAAAGTGAGAGTATTCCCCATGTTTTTGCATGCCATTTGAACTCTTTATGCACAAAAATGTCCTTTTTGCTGAAAATCTGTTGTCAGCCTTATTGTGCAAACATGTAATAACTATTTCCAAAATGTTTTTGAGGCCTTACTTTGGAGTCTCATGCATCTGTTCCCTCAACAAGTGACTCACCTCTCCAATAACTGACATTTCCCTAAAGTGACTTGCCTCTCTTTCGATAGATAGAGTAATTTCTTCAAGATAAAATTTCTTACTACAAATAAATTATATGCAATTTATGCAACTTCTTGCAAAACAATTGCTGTTTTCATTCCATTTAATATATACCCTGTTTTAATATTTTATTTTAGAAATCCTCTAACATAAATTCATTTTGTTTAGTCACTTAGCAAGTGTCAAATAGATAATGATAATCTCAACTTTAAAGGAAAAATAACAAGTATTTATGCTCCATATGGAAATTGCAAGGCTAGAAAGTACGTGTAATTTTAAACAACATGACCAACTTGACTTTTAAATGATCACAATATACAGTTTTTCAATTTTTGAGAAAGTGAGTCTCCACTTTCAAAATTGTGGATGTGCTATGCAACAGGATATTCTGGTCAGCATTCTGAAAGCAATTTTCATTGAGTTCTGAGTAAGAGAGTTGGAACTGTTCCAAAATTTTAGCTTTTCATTTATATTTTAGTAATAAAATAATAATTACTAGTAATTAAGAGAAAGGCACTCATATATCTGTATCACAATTGTAATTGTGATTTGAATGACATTTTAAATAATTGGATATAAAATATCAATATACTACCCAATCTTTATATTTTATACATTCTGCTTGTTTGGGTAAGTAAAATGTGTATTTAAAATTTGTAGGATACAGCTTGAAGGAAACCAAGTCTCAAAGAGCAGTCAGTAACAAAAATGAGTTAGGATGCTAGAGAGCATTTGTCCTTGACTAAATGTGGAAGGTTGGAGGCAGTCAGAACTAACCTTGTAGTACAATTCTACAATAAGTGTTCTAGGTCTCTTAAGCCATTAGACAGTGAGGAATAATAGGAAGTAGAAGGGGTTAATCTATGAAGAATCCTTACTCTTCAACAGCTCCAAAGGTTTTGTATATTTTTATCCAAGAACTTTATTCTTCAAGTTTTGGTATTATAGATTACCATTGTTAGCTTTCCATAATGGGACCATGTGATTCAGTCTTTAAGATTAACTCATTCTGAATTAAGTTTACAAGTGCAAGGATTTAATTTTAAAGTTGAAAGCTATGAAGGGTATTTTAATCACTAGGTATTGACTCCTTAACTCTTCACAAAGATATTTTACACTGGCAGTACAAAATCCTACTCACCTATCTCAAATAGCTTCAATTTAAGGGTAGTATGATATTCCATTTAATAAAATAGGCTTAGGACATTATTTTCTTTGTCATTACATATGTGCTTTCCTCCATTCAAATGGTTTTCTTAAGATATATTTTTGAGAATTGTTGAATATTTTTTCAATATTCAGACTCTGAAATCTGTAATTACAATCAAGTGCTTGTCATAGACAAAAGATTTCTGGTAGTTTAAAGTTTACTAGCTTTTAATGATATGGTATAGTTATTTGTACAGAAAGGAACCATTGTGCTAGATTCAAGTTCTAGAACATGGTAGGAAGTGTCAGGTTGAAATGTCTGTCCCTTCTGAGTATGTGTCTTCTATAATAGATGCTAATTTGCATCAATATTATAAAAGTATACTTCTGTGGCTTATTTTTACAAAAAGAAAAAAGTTATCAGTCTTTTAAATTAATGTTGGTCTTGTTTCCAAATCCTATCTTTTATTTTTTCTTTCTTTACTTCCTATCCACTCTTTTAAAAGTTCACAAGCCTTTGAGGAAATGGGAATAGGCTATTATTTTATCAAGGTTTACAAATTAAGTGCTTGATATTTAATGTATTTTCTGTTTTGATTTTCAAGATTTTCTTAATTCAGTATTTGAAGATATGCCTTTTATTGGGTAGTATTAATTCATGAATGTAGTAATGTTGTTCCACAATTTTAATGTTACATGATTAGGCACTCTCTAATACAAATTAAGTGTAAGGAAAGTCATTTTCATAAAACTCATGGCTCTGATTGCACAGTCCCATTTGATTCTGATATTGCTATATCAAAGCAAAGGGCACTTTCTTTTAAGGCTACATTCAGAACTTGCCTTTGTATTTTCTCTAAACTATAAATGCAAGTATGTCCACTTGGAGTACAGGGTACCACATGTCAGAGGCAGCCTTACATGTGTACCATGAGAAAGTTCAAAGACTATTAACAAAAAAAAAAGTCTATAGAGACTCAAAATTTCATTTTTAAATAATCCCCAAGATTTTCTCCAAGAAATAAATTATTATTTTGTATTTTGTAACTTAAACAGCAGCTATTAGTACATTTCTGAGATATAGCAGAAGACCAAAACATTTTTGGAAAGAGAATAAATACACAGAAAGAAAAAAAATTTGTGTGGAATCACACATACACATTAAAAAAAAAAAAGCTGTGAATAGGCAAAGCCATCTTAAGCAAAAAATGCAAAGCAGAAAATCCTACCTTCTTACTTCACTACCTGACTTCAAAATGTACTACAAAACTTCAGTACTCAAAACAGTAAGATGGACAAGTGCAACAGAATAGAGAACCTAGAAATAAGCCCACATATCTGCACACAATTGATTTTCAAAAGCGATTCAAACAGCACACACTGAAGAAAAGACAGTATATTCTTAAATAGTGTGGGAAAATTTGAATATCCACACTCAAGAAGAGTGAAACCAGACTTCTTTCTCTAACCAGTTACAAAACTCACCTCAATGTAGACTAAATATTTAAACATAACACCTGAAACAATTAAACTAATAGGAAAATCCACAAACAGATTACTTCAGATCATTAGAACATGCAAGAGTTTTTGGATAAGACCCTAAAGAATGGGGAAAATATAAAGAAAAAATTGACAAACAGGATTACAGGAGACTAAAAAGCTTCTGCACAGTAATGGAAACAATAAACAGAGTAAAGAAAACCCACCGAATGGGAGAAAATCACTGCAAACTTGACATGTGACAAGGAGTTAATATCCAGAATGCATAAGGAAGTCAAATAACTCAACAGCAAAAAAAAAAAAATCTGCTTAAAACCTGAATATACATTTCTTTAAAGAAAACAAAGTAACAATCAACAGATATATAAAAAAGCATATACAACATTATTAATCATCAGGAAAATACAAATCAAAGATAACAAGTGCTGGTGAGGATGTGGGGAAAAGGAACCCTTACATAATGTTGGTGGGAATGTAAATTAGTACAGTTGTTATGGAAAAAAGTATGGAGGTTTCTCAAAGAGTTAAAAATAGAACTATCATACTATCCAGCAATTCACTACTTGGTATATATAGCCAAAGGAATTGAAATCAGTATGGCAAAGAGACATTTATATTCTATTATACATTGTAGCATTATTCACTATACCCAAGGAAACTAACTTAAGTATCCATCAACCAGCAAATGGATAATGAAAATGTGGTTCATGTATACAATACAATACTACTTGGCCATAAAGGGAATGAAATCCTATCATATACAATCACATGAATAGAATTGGAGATCTTTATATTATGTGAACTATGCCAGGCTGAAAAAGACAAGTACAATATGGTCTCACACATACGAAGAATAAAAAAAAAACGCTGGTCTAGAAGTTGAGAATGGTGTTTACAGAAGTCTGGGAAGAGTAGAAAGGGGGGAGGGATGAAGAGAAGTTGATCACTGAGTAAAAAGTTAGAGAGGAATAAGAAGTTCTGATGTAGCTGGGTACCAGTGGCTCACACCTGCAATCCTAGCTACTTGGGAGGCTGAGATTAGGAAGATCATGGCTCGAGATCAGCCTAGGTAAATAGTTTATGAAACCCCCATCTCCAAAACAACCAGAGCAAGATGGACTGGAGGTGAGGCTCAAGCAGTAGAGGGCCTGCTTTGCACAGGGGCTATTGGTGACTTCATCTGGTTGACTCCTAGCCAACCTTAGACTAACCTCTGGTGTTGCCACCGCAAGTGACCTTCCCTGGTGCAGGCCTGAGATAGCACCACCAAGAGTAAGAATATTGAGTAGTCTGAATACTTCTTGTTTTTGACCAAGTTGTATATGTAGTCTCAGTGCTGAGATCACGTTGTAGTAAGACTTTGTTGAAGAAATCCATCAATAAGTAATTGGGTTGCTGGATGAATTGATGAACAAGTGCACAAATGACCATGTTTTGATTGTTTATAGTTCACTCCATTCTCTTAGTAGAGTGGTAAGAATTGTTTAAAGTAGTTTTGTTGCAACTTTCTGAAACACTCCATTCTATAATTTAAAGTAACTCTTTTGATTTAGCTTATTTTGGCAGGGGAAGACACTGTAATTCAAGCACATGAGAGTCATCAGTTTTTTTGACACTGTACATCACTTGGATAAATCTGAGCTCATTTTCAGCTGCCAGACACATTATGCTAACAGATATTTATATGTACTGTCATGGATCATAATTGCTTTGGAGAAAGACCTGCTATTTTGATAAATGGAATCTGTTGGCTGCAGATATGTGCTTAATGTAAATACGTGAATGCTCATGTCCAATTGGTAGGCAGAGAAAAGACTTTTTGTCTTTTATTATCATTGCATTGAGTGATTCTCTACACCTGTTTGCAAATAACTGTTTCGTATTTCTTCCAGGCAGTGTACATATTTAGAATTCTAACTTTTTTTTCAGGAAAGCAGTATCAAGATATGCCACCATTCTTTCTCAAACAAACAAGCAAAAAAGCTGTTTTGCTTCACCTTGTGCATGAACTTAATACAGTTTTCACCAAATATATACATATAGATATAGATATAGATATAGATTATTGCTTTGCATGATTCCAGCAGCCAAATTTATTTCATTAGACAGCTTGAAATGGTTTCATGCCAAATTAAAAATGCAAGTTTTTAAGGATTAAGGTTGCTAGTTTAACCTGAGCAAATTTCAAGCTCACCCATATTAAGCATTTCATTTTCTTATCATTTCTATTGCAAATTATTTTTCTGAATACATGTTATCCTTTTGAAATTGTTTGTATTAAATTGTTAAAACCATGTGGAGAACATCATCCTGAGTGAGGTTAGCCAGGCCCAGAAAACCAAAAATCATATGTTCTCCCTCATATGTGGACTTTAGATCAAGGGCAAACACAACAAGGGGATTGGACTTTGATCACATGATGAGGCAAGAGCACACAAGGGAGGTATGAGGATAGGCAAGAAATCCAAAACAAACAAAAACAAAAATAAAAACAAGATAGCACTTGATGTCCTCAATGCAAAGGAACTAATGCAGAAACTTTAAAGTGACAGAGGCCAATAGAAGGGGACCAGGAACTAGAGAAAAGGTTACATGAAGAAGAATTAACCTAGAAGGTGACACACATGCACAGGAAATTAATGTGAGTCAACTCCCTGTATAGCTATCCTTATCTCAACTAGAAAAAACCCTTGGTCCTTCCTATTATTGCTTATACTCTCTCTTCAACAAAATTAGAGATAAGGGCAAAATAGTTTCTGCCTGGTAGCGAGGGAGTAGGGAGGGACAGGGAGGGGGTGGGGAAAAGGGAAGGAGGGAAGGGAGGGGGGAAGGGAGGGGGGAGAAATGATGTAAACATTGTATGCACATATGAATAAAAAAAAATTAAAAAAAACATATATGTTACATATCCACCAGACAATGGCAGTTCAAAGAGTACTTTTTAGTGAATGACAAAGTATGGTATGTGAAGGTTTCAATGTCACGAAACAGATTTTACCCAAAACTCATTTCAAGGAACACTAATTTACTGGCATGATAATGTGTGATGCTTGAATACTTGTTCAATGATCAAATACATTTTAAAATATTGCTTTGAAGTGCAATGTGGGATTCATAAATGTAGAAGTTCTCAAAGTCTCTTAGATGCAACAAAAATTATGAACAGCTCTCATGATGGGAATCAATGAGAATAAAAATATCTGATACATTTCAGTCCTAGAATTTATTTGACTTTTAGATATATAATGAATGTTTGTTTTCCCCCTTCATTTTCACATTGCAAGTTATTTATCAAATTGCTAATGCTCTTACAAACATCAAAATGTGTACAGCTTCCTTCAAGCACCTTAACATTTTTGTACACTCTCTCCACCCAGACAGTCAATATCAACAGTGTGTAGTTTTATCTTTCCACGTTCTATTCATTAAGTAGTATATGATAGACATATATGGCAAGAGTAGACAGAGAGCAAGATGAGGAAATGTTGAAAAGGGTACTCAAGTACTGTTAGTAACAAGAAGTTCTGATATAACAATGCACCATAGCATGACTACAATAACAATGTACTATATATTTACAAAAACTAGGAGAAAGAATCTTGAAAATGTGTACCATAAATGCCTCAGGAGACAGATGTGTTTAATCGGATTTAAACATTATACAATATATGCATGCATGTACAATTTTTATGTTTTATGTATCAGTTAAAATAACTTTTAATTGATTAAAGAAACAAAACTGTAATTGAAAAGTCTAAAAAATAAAAGTTAGCACAGCAACACACACATTAGAATACTAAGCATCTTACATTTTTACTTATTAGAGTATTTTAGAAATGTTTTCAAGCTGCAGGTAGTTAGGAGCCTCTTTGTTTTTTCTTATAGGTGTATGTAATTCATTTATACAGGTATAACATAATTGATCTATCATATAGATCTGGATGTTAAGTTGTCTCTAAAATATTTCCACTACAGACTATGAATTATTTACATCTATGCTATACATGAGCGATGACTTTGCTAAAGTGAAATTATCTAATAAGAAAGTATTGCATTTATAATTTTAATAGATATTATGAAATTTCTACCCATAGTAGTTATTCTAAATGCATTACATTAGAAATACAATTTGACCACTAAAAGTTGGAGCCTTTGTTTTCCATATATACTATCTAATGGGTGGGAAATGCTATCTCTGCGTAATTTTAATATGCATTTCTTTTATTCTTGATGAGTAAAGATAAATATTTATGCATCTTTGCATTGATTTGAGAATTTCTTGAATTTCCTATTTTGCATTTCCATACAGTTTACCAAATTTTATCAGGATTATATGTTCATCATTTTCTTAAAACCTTGTTCTACATTTTTCATATAGTAGGAAGATAAAGAAACATATTGATACAGGTAGAGATATAGAGAAATATATCTTTGTTGTTAAATTCAATACAAAATAATTGTAGTTACAATTATATAAACTAATTTAGCATAATTAAATTATGCTACATTAAATATATTGATATGCTATTAACATACTTCATATGTTATAGTTTAATATTATACAACATATTATGTGAACTATATTACATACATTAATTCAATCTTCAGTTAATAATGATCATCTAATTGCCTCATTTTTTTCACTATTTCTAATGCCTTGAAAATAACCGTGATTCCTCATTCATAGACACAGTAATATTGGCAGCTATATAATAATTAAATTCCTAAAAAAATTAGTTTCTTTGTGGCTACTAGTAGAGATCTCGCATAGTTATGGACTATTTTTAAAAAATTGTTATTAATAATTATTTCTAATTTAGGATTTTAACTCTGAACATTCTGCAACTTTCCTTACCACTGAATCCTTCCAAAATTCTTGATGCTTCTCACTTTCCTTCCTCCATATGAGTACCTGCTGCTCTGAGATGTTTTCTGCAGCTCCATATTGTTCATAGAGATCTGCTAGTTACAGCACTCTTCGTGTTTCAACAAAAATTAGGATATTTTTTCATTCTCTATTTCAATTTTTATTATATTTAAGAAGTTAAGGAACCATGGTGATTTTGTTCTACATCAAATTCTCTTTCCCTTGACTACTAGATCATAGTGTTCTCCTTTCTTTCCTTCTTTTGTGAATAGCTCTCACCTCCTTTGCAGAGTCATCTTTCTTTATCTAGCCAATATCAATGGTGGTCCCTCTAGTTTTATTTCTGTGTTTCCTCTTCTCCTCATTGTATTTTCACTCTCTGCATATTCTTTGGAATTAAATAAAGGAACACTCACAATTCATTATTCCCCTGGACTTTTCAGGCATGTACAGGATACTTCAGTATAATCAAGACTGATGTTACCATTATCTCCTCAGTCAAGTGCAGTGAACAGACACTAGTTTGGCCCCCAATCCTGATTTCTTGTGTTCATGACTTTCTGTGATTATTTTCTCCTCTAGTATGGGTGGGGCTTCCTTCCAGTCAATAAAATACAGTAAATTATACTATGTTCATGATCATATGTGCATGTATATGTAAAATAAGATGTTATGCCATCTTTTTAGGAAGCTAACTTTTCTTTATCTGCTTTCAGTAAGAAAACAGCCATTTGGGAAAGGGCCATTTGAAAAGACATTAAGAAACTGATGTCCTTCATCAGTTTCCTAATCTATTTCAGTGAGTTTGCCCTTTCCCAGTCCATTGTACAAGTCAGTGGCCTAAGGTCCATCTTCGTAATTTTCTTCTGTTTCTCCCTGTATTTATTCTATTACTTAAGCATCTCATAAACTCATTTCATCTCTGTCACTAATGACTTGGGCAAACATCAGAACATTTGTCACCTTAATATTTAACTAATGATTTTCAGATTATCCTATTTAGGACCTTTCCAGTTCAGTTCCAATCTTTCTCTGCACACACATAGGAGAAGATTGTGTGCAGACATTATTTGAAAAATAAGGTCATTTTATAGTTCTTTTGAACATTTGTTGAATGCTTTTCTCCTTCATCAACAGCATGATCCTTGCTGAGTATGCTGGCATATGCCTTTAATCCCAGTACTCATAAGGTAGAGGCAGAAAGATTACCAGTTCAAGGCTAAGCTGGGCTACTTAGAGAGTTCTAGGCAACCTTGTCTACACAGCAAAATCCTGAACTAAAAAATGAACTTAATTTTAAAAGAACACAATCCTTAATTGGCTCATGATCTTTTAAAAGCCCAGTTCTTCATTATTTCTACACTCTAGAGTGTTTCCTTTTCCTCTGCCAGATGGATTTTGCCTTAAGTCTGTGTCATTTTCTTTCACTGGGCATTTGAAAATGTTTTCCATTAACTACAAATATCTTTGTTCCTGCTTTTGGTAATTAAACACTACACATCCATTTAATCTCATTTCAACTGTCACTTCCTCAATAAATCTTTGGTTGACTGCCCAGGCTAATCAGAACCTCAGAATATTAAATAGCTTTTGTCTGTACAATAGTATTTTACAACTGTGATTCTAAGCACTTGTTTTCATGATTGCTTTATTAATGTTGTTTCCTTGACAAGATTTATCAGTTGACTCCCAAAGCAGCAGTCTTAGGTCATGCCATACAATATTTTGTAAACAGACATTGAAAGGGTGAAGTATGGAAAGCACCAAATGAATTTAATCTGGAAAGGCCAATTTAAGATGCAATAGCTGGCGGGACTCAGATTCTGACAAACTTTGGGAAATATTGCGTAGAATTTAAAAGCAGAAAAGGAAACTTAAAAGGTTGAGTTGAATTCTTGTAATATACATATGAAAGACCATCAGGTCAAGAAACATTGGGTGAGTCAACCACTCACAAAACAAGATATAAACAGATGTAATGAAACCACAAACAGTTGAAAAAGGTGAGAGAAGGAAAAATAATAATACAGGGGTAAATTTGATCAAAGTACATTATAGACATATATGTAAAGATTGTAATAAACTCCTTTATACAATTATCTATGCTAATAAAAGGGGAATATTAAAAAAGACATTAAGAGAACCAAAGTTAGAATAAAGATCTCTTGCTTTCTTTTTCTAGCTTTATCTCATCATGGTACAGAATTAAAAATAAACATCTGGATTTTTTGTTTGTGCCTTTTGAATGTGAAAATTTTCACATATTATGAAACTGTTTTATGAATTAGGACAAAGTAGAAAAGCTTTTGTGATCATCTTTTTGCCTAACTTTTAAAACACATTTGAATATATATGTATTGTAAAAGTATCTATTATGTGAGATATCTTCATTTAAATGTACACCTAGGATTATCTTTGTAGAAATAAATGCAACATTTTCCTCATCTGTACACTACCATTCTCTCTTAATCATCATTAATTCTTCCTACAAAGGGTCCATGAGGTCTTCAGAAACTGAAGTCACAAACCTCTTGGAACAGATCTCTAATATCCCAGGGGATATTTGTAACATCTAATGACAGTCGAGATGGAAAAAATTTCAGCCTTATAAATTATTTATACTGTGAATTTCAATTTCCTATAGCCAAATTTGTTTAATTAAATATGGAGGCTATCTTAATGTCCTGGAACTTGTTGAGAGTTTGCGTGGAAAATCATTGGCCCCAACAACAGTTCCGGATCACTAGATACTGTGCCATCCATTGATTCCACTTGGCTGTGCTGATATATTCTGAGCTCTGGAAACTAGGCATGTTTTCATCAGTTCCATTTGACTTGAGTAAAGTTCATTATGGATTTGGAAGCAGATGGGCTACTTATAACATCCAAAGATACCTGATGTTCTGGATATCTGTACTTACATAATGCATAATTATTTTATTTGAGAGGATGAAATGAAATTATTTCAATAAGTATTGTCCTAATCTATTAACAACATACACATGTTCATATACAATGCATACATACTAAAACTATGCACATATTAGATATATAGAGATATAGTTGTATGTACTGCATACATGATAATATTATATAACCGTCATTACTTTCTCCTGCGTTTTTGCTAAATAATGGAGTGCTTTTTTGTAATTTTGAAACTGATGATGATGTGGGAAAACAATTATAATTGAATATTGTGCTGTATTAATGAAAAGCCAGTCATTCTCATTTATTTATTTTATTGTGGAATTTACAAAAGTTCTTACAACATATCAAATATGTCACACTTGAATTCACCCCTTAAACCATTCTCATTTATCCCCTCTTCCCCATTCCTGGAATAGTTTCAACAGGTATCATTTTTCCATTTACATACATTTGTACATAGTATTTGCACCATACTTACCCTACCATACCCTGTCCCAACCTCCTCTCCCTCCTATTGATACCAACACCCACCCACCCCACCCCCACCCCTTGCTCAGGACCTATACTGACCTCCTGTTCTCTGATTTTTGTAAAAGAAAAAGAAAAGGACGTTTTGGTTTAAGATAGCTACCAGGGAGTTTCCGTGTGACATTTCCATGTATATATATATATATATATATATATATATATATATATATATATATTATAACCCAAGTTGGTTCATCTCTATTTTTTTCTTTCTACGTAACTCCCCTATTTATGATGCTTTCCACAGGTTTAAAAATTCTAAATTCGTTCTTGTATAGAAAGTACATCAACCATATTCACCTTCATAGCTTCCATCTTTTACCCTCCCCCTCTTATATGTAACCTCTCCTTAGCATGACATTTATTCATAACATTGCTATACTTGTATTAGGTCTGTATTCCACATATGAGAGAAAACATGCAGCTTTTGTCCTTCTGAACTTGGCTAACTTCACTTAAGATGATGTTCACTAGTTTCATTTTACCTGCAAAAACCAAAATTTAATTCTTCTTTGTGGCTGAATAAGTTTCCATGGTATAGAAGTACCTCATTTTCTTAACCTATTCATAAAAAGTTGGGCATCTGTGCTGTTTCCGTAGCTTAGCTATTGTGAATAGTGCTGCAATAAACATGTGTGTGCAGATGCCTTATTGTGACCTGATTTACATTCCTTTGGGTATATCCCTAGGAGTGGAATTGTTGGATCATATGGAAGTTCTATTTTTAGTTATTTGAGAAGAAGCCTACATACTGTTTTCTATAGTATTTGTTCGAATTTACATTCCCACCAGCAGTGTATAAGGATTCCTTTATCCCCAACTCCTCCCCAAAAGTTGTTGTTGTTTGTGTTCTTTTTTTAAATTTTTTATAATTCATTTATTCACATGTGCACACATTGTTTGGGTCATTTTCCCCTTCCCCCTTTCTCACCCTCTCCCCCTGCTCCCCTCACTTCCAAGCAGAACCTGTTCTGCCTTTATCTCTAATTTTGTTGAAGAGAAGACATAAGCATCTTGATTTTAGCCATTCTAGCTGAAGTGAGGCAAAATCTTAACAATGTGGTTTTGATTTGCATTTCTATTGTGGCCAGGAATAGTGAGCATTTTTTCATGTGTTTTTTTAGGCATTTGGACTTCTTCCTTTGAAAAAGCTCTCTTCAGCTCATTTGCCCATTTCTTCATTAAGTCATTGATTTTTGGGGAGTTTAGTTTTTTGAACTCCCTCTATAGTCTAGTAATTAATCCTTTGTCAGATGTGTAGCTGGGAAAGAATTTCTTCCATTCTGTGGGCAGACTCTTCAATTTAGAGACCATTTCTTTTATTATGCAGAAGCTTTTTAATTTCATGTAGTCCCATTTGTCCATCCTTTCTCTTAGTTGCTGAGCCTTATGAGTTCTATTTAGAAGCCATTGCTTAAGCCTATTAATTCCAGTGTATCCCCTGCTCTTCACTCTATCAGCCTCTCAGTTTCAGTACTTATATTCAGGTCCTTATTCCACTTTGAGTTGATATTTGTACAGCATGACAGATATGGATCTAGTTTCTGTTTTCTTTATGCAGATATCCAGTTTTCCCAACATTTGTTGAAGAGGCTATCTTTTCTCCATTGTATGTTTTTGGCACCTTTGAAAAAAATCAGGTGGACATAGCTGTGTGCATTCATATCTGGGTCTTCTATTCTGTTCTACTGGTCTTGATATCTGTTTTTGTACCATTACCATGCTATTTTTATTGCTATGGCTCTATAGTGTAGTTAGAAGTCAGGTATTGTGATACATCCAGCATTGCTCTTTTTATTCACTATTGCCTTGGCTCTTTGTAGTCTTTTGTGCATCCAAATGAACTTTAAGATTGATTTTTCAATCTCTGTGATGAATGTTATTGGATTTATGACAAGGATTTTATTGAATATGTAGATTGTTTTGGGGAATATAGCCATTTTCACTATATTTATTTTACTATTCCTTAAGTATGGAAGATCTTTCCATTTTCTATAGTCTTCTTCAATAGTTTATAGTTTTTCTTGTAGTAGACTTTCACATCCTTTGTTAAATTTATTCCTAGGGATTTTTTTGAGGCTCTTGTAAATGGTTTATTTTCCTATATTCTTTCTCAATCTGTTCATTGTTGGTGTATAAAAAGGCTAATGATTTTTGTAAATTAATTTTGTATTCTATCACTTTGCTGAAGCTGTTTATAGTATCTAGGAGTTTTTTGGTGGAGTTTTTGGAGCCTCTATATGTAAGATCATGTCATGTGCATTTCTTCCTTTCCAATTTGTACGCCTTTTATTTCGCATTCCTGTCTTATTGCTCTGGCTCGGAATTCCAAGACTATGTTGAATAAGAGTAGAGAGAGTGGCCACCCTGTCTCATTCCTGACTTTAGAGGAAATGGTTTCAGTTTTCCTCATTAAATATGATGTTGGCTATAGGTTTCTCATATATAGCCTTTATTATGTTGAGGTACATTCCTTCTATTCCTAGTCTCATCAAAACTTTTATGTTGAATTTTGTTAAAGGCTTTTTCTGCATCTATTGATATGGTCATGTGTTTTGTTCTTTGCTTCTGTTAATGTGCTGCATTACATTTAGTGATTTGCATATGTTGAACCACCCCTGTACCACTGCAATGAAACCAGAAAAGTCAGTCATTTAGATGCCAAAATTGTCTGAAGAAAGCAGACAGCTTGTGTTTTTTGTTCTTTTGGCCAGTGGAATTTCCCACAGAAATGTATAAAATATTTTCTTATCATTCTAGCATTTATTTAAAAATTGTTAGTATAATTAAGTGTATAAAGAGGTTTCATTGTAATATTTAAAACATGTATATAATGTACTTTGATCAAATTCACCCCATCTATGTTAATCTCTTTTTATTGTTGTGCTGGTTGGGATACAATGTGGCATTTATAAAAGTTATTACAATATAGCAAATATATAATGTTGAATTCATCCCTTCCACCATTCTCCTTTATCTTCCCTCTCCCCATTCCTGGAATAGTTTCAACAGGTATAATTTTTCTATGTAAATACATGTGCACACTGTATTTGTGCTATATTATATTCGCTCACCCATGCCCTTTTCCCACCACCTCCCCCTTCCCACTGGTAACAAACCCCCCAGGTAGGACCCATTTTTTTCTCATGTAATATTTGCTTCTACCAAGATATTTCAAGGTTTTCTCCAATTTCTAAAGATGGCATTCATAAATCTTTAATTTTTGTTACTTAGAGAAATAATTTATGTTGAAATTGTATAATGATGAACTCTACAAAACTTTGCTACTCAGTCATCAGGTGAAATCAGTTTTTAGTCAATTGTAAAATATAGAACAAAAGCAGGTGGTTTGGCCCAGATGGGGTCAAATTATAGCAAACATTTAAGGTATACCGGTCACCTGCCTTTTATCAGACATCTGGCCATAAATTACCAGTCTCCTACCATGAGTTGAATCTAATGTGTTCGTGAACCCTTATTTCCTAATATTCATCCCACCTCTTGTCTATACTCAGTATCTCTCTCTAATAATAATAATATATTTGGAACATAAAATTTCCTGAAATAGTGAAGGGATGGCAGGTATTATTATTGAGACCCTGCTGTATCTTTTGTGCTCTCATTTAGTTTTTGTGAATTCTATTCCACATTCCAAAAACCTTAGAGGTGATTGCAATATATATTTTAAATGACATAGTCTATTTCATGAGTCTATTCAGCTTCTTTAACTGTTATCTTAGTTTCCAAAGTGGACAATTGAATAAATACCTAATATATTATTCTATATTTTTACTAAAATATTTACATTATTTTCTTTTTGTTGAGTTCTATTCTTTATGAACAGAAGACCAATGATTTTAGAAATTATGACCTTCATTTTAAACATCTGCACAGATGAATGTGTCTAAAATACTCCCTTTATAGAGTTGGGGATTATGAAGTGGGACCGATTGGAGAGGATGACCTTTTCATTTTAAATCTTTTTGAAAATTGTCACTTCTTTGCAACAGCTGAGCCTGCAAAACAAAAATAAGATAGTCAGATGTTCATTTCATGGAACATGATTATAGAAAATGCACCTGTCATGCCATAGGCATGACTTCTTAAGGAAATTTGCTTGTTTTCACATATAATATAAATTATGCATGACATTCTTGGAACATAGTTGATACATTAGTCACTTTTGACTTCTGTATTAATTGGCTGTCTAATGTTGAATACTAAATCAAGATATGATTAATATTATGAGTTACATTTCACAAGGTGGAATATAGTTCACAGAAAATGAGAGAATTTGAAAGAACATGCAACTGATGGAGAGGCAATAACCTATACAGCTCATGAGCATGCAGTCTGGAGCCAAAGTACTTGAAATGTAATCAGATTTCTGTTACTATTTCTGAGAGCTGGGAGAGATAGTTGACATTTTTGTGCTTCAAGTTCTTCATTTTTCAAATAAGGATAATTATGTCATCTACTTGAAAAAACAGTTTGGGATTAAATAAACTAAGACCCTCCTGGTATTTAGAAACTTGTCATGATAACAGTGATGATGCGATGGTGGTGGTAGTGGTGTTGATGGTGATGACTTTTACTTAGGTCAATTTACTCACGTATAAGGCTTTATTACTTAAACTTAGGATGGGACAGCTACTTTGAAGACAAGACAAGCTCTATTCAGAAATAAGATAAAACTTATTATTAATGCTATAGTAATTGAGAGATCAACTAATATGCTATATATTTCACTCTTGAATTGGTTAAAGGTTTCAAATATTGTTTAAAATTTTATGGGTATTCATTTTAATTTTCATACCATTTTAACATGGATAAATGATTAACTATAGAGAGTAGTGTGTGATATAGATATAATGCTTCAGGCTATACATCACAGCTCTGGCCTTTTAAAATCTTCTGGTGAGAAACAGGCCTAACAATGCCAAAGAAGTTACAGCCATGATGATAATACTCAAGTAATGACAATTTTTAGAAATTCGATACATCAACTGGACACAGGGTATTTTTTCATTCATTGTGGATTATATAGGTAAAAACTTTAAAGTTGAATTCATGAAGTATATACAATTATAGGTGATATTACGATCTTATGTCTAAAGGATTCATAATGTATTAGAAAAAGAAAGGACAAGCTAACAAATTCAACATGAAAAATTAATGACATTTGGAAGAAAAGAGAAGAAAAGAGAACATAAGGAGTAAATTACTGAACCACAAAAGAAGGGCAATCTCAGTTGGTTTTCTAATCAGGCAGTTATTATGGAGCACCTGCTGTGTATCGGGAAGCAATGTAATTTTCATGTTTCTGTATGATCACAGCTATCTGAGCAAAAATAACTGACAACCTGGGTTAAAGGATAAATGGCAAGCAAACCTTGGACATGAAAGATAGCAAAATATCCCAGGAAGATTCACCTTCACTGAGTCATTTATTCACAATTCAGAGGACAGTAACAATAATCATATTAACCAGTGTAAGTCAATTTGATTATATTGCAATGTTCTGTAACAACCTATACACCTCCCTCTTCTTTCCTAAAAACTGTGTGATAGCATTAAAGAGAAAATATTCCTATCCCTCTCTCAATTAAAATTTTTATGAAGCTCAAATATTTATTAAAGGTGTGTCATATTATACTAAAAACTGATTCCACATCATTATATCTGAATATTAGTGGTATTTGCAATATAGTTTTACAAACTGTAATATCTGTCTAGTATGAATACAAAATATATATCTCCAAATTTTCTTTATTGAGTAGGGGCAAAAAAACACTGTATCATTCTTACAAACCTCTAAAGCTTTTGTATGTATGTACTCTAAGTCACACAAGAAGACATGCAAATAGGTATCATTTTAATCCCTTCTTATATTCAAATTTATTTAAGGAATAAGTGATTTTGACTGAATTATAAAAAGAGAGAACTGATGCATTATTTCAACTTTACAATTTTAGCCAATGTTTTTAACCTGTTTCTATGCCACATCTATAACATAGGCATTATAAATTATTGTAGGAAATAATGTGATAGTCTGTGTATAATACAACCCTGATCTGGTTCCATCTGAAGATGTGCTGGCTTGAGGAATGAGCTTTAATAAATAATACAAAGTTATTATTTAAATGATCACTAACATTTTGTGAAGGTTAGGAGTTTATTTTCTTAAAGAAAATACAGGTACATTTTGACAGGAAACAATGGTTCTGAATCAGAGAATTATTTACTCTTAAAAAAGTGTTAGCATTTGTCTCTCATGTCCCATTTCTCTCAAGTGACATTAGGACAGATGTCATCCTTTATGCACAGGCAGAATTTATAGTATAGAAGAAAAACTCTGAAGTATACACTTTAATGCAAAAGATAGTCTTATTTTTAGTGAATAATAATTATCATCAGTAAGTTTTTAAATGGAAAATGTATTTCCTATGTTGCATTTAAAATTAACATTAAGATTTGTGAGTATAAAATGTCCACCAAAATGGAGTGGAATGATATATAACAATTGCTATTTGTACAGGCATAGAAATGATTTGACATCTTTGATAGCATTTTTTAAAAAGTTTCTTATTGAACAGACGTTTTAAAATAAATCAAAATTTTTTTCTTCAGTTAAAAGTAGTTCACAAAGTTGGATCATGCTTTTCATGGCAGGAAAAGATTCCCAGATGTATTATTTTCAAAATGTCAATGAACAAGATGAGTTTTACTAAAACCTAAGCCCATGTGACCAAAATGGAGTTCATAATTCTGCACAGTGAGGAAATGGAATTACTTAGGTAAGACTGCATTACTGTGTATGGATTGGTGGCAAATACTTCAGTTTGGAGTAGAAGATCTTTTAGTAATAAAACAAATTTAATGGGCCAGTTCACTTTTCATCAATCAGGCTGTTATCATTTACTATTGAAGTATTCTGGGGAATTATTATCCATTCAGTTTTCTTGACATTTCTGTCTTGAATATCAGCTGGATGTTTTTTTCCAAAGAAAGATGAAATTACACCAGTGCAATAGATCTGAAACAGCAAAAGCGACTGCACTTCTTTTAAAAAATGGAAAACATACACACACACAAATGATACATAGCATAAACTCAAAAGTTTTAAGCTTTTCTTGGTTGATTCTTTCCACCACAAAGAACATAATTCATGACATAATTAATGGAAATTATTTTCATTTATTTTATTCACCAAAAGAATATTGTAATTAGGTAAGGGTGATGTAGAGGACAGTTCTTATTTATTTCACAGAAATATTCCTAGACTATCAACTGTAATGAAGTTCATCTGGATATGGAGACTACATAAATGACTTACTCTTTTGTCTAGGAAATCATTTAACTCCCTTATCTAACAGAAATTTCATTAGTACTTTTAATCCTTAAACACTTTTATTTTTCTATTTAAAATGAGTCTCTGACCATCATTGACATAGTCTCATAAAAAAATGTAGAATTTCTCATGAATTGTCTCATGTGGACTGTTTTCCATTCTGTTTCTGCCTCTTTTGTGATTTTTATCTTTCTCTATTCTTCTCCTTGTGAATTCTTTTATAACCATTAATGTGCAGCTCCTGAGACCAAACCTATAATTAATATTTATTTTGCAAAAGATTTTTACAGGTAAGTAGTGTAGAGACACTTCTGACACAATGAAATGATATGTGAGTTTAAGGAAAACAGGAAATAAAGAAAAAAAAAGAGCTCTAAATGAGTATCAAATACATTTATTTGTTTTATACTATGTGCAAGTTTATAATGCACATGATATTCATATTACTGCTTTTTGGTTCTATTGCAAAGAATATTCTTAGGTTTCATAGATATTTCATAACAAATATGACAATAATTTTAGAGAACTTATCATAGTAATTCCTCCAGAAGAAAAATACCATTGTGCCTTGAGCTGTAATTTCATGTCAAGATAAGATTGCTACAGCTGTCATCTTGCCTTCTTTCCTCGTCTGTAACCATGTATTTGAAAGAACAGTGTAAATGTTTATAATGCAATGAGTGGAGTCATGAGAATGGAACTCTGGTATGGTTATACTACTGATTAAATAGGGAAAAAGTAGTGTTGTAAACTGTTTTGTGCTCAGCAGTAGTATTAGTAGACAATTAAAAGAAATTAAAGTAGATGAAGAGCATGTCTCTTACCCAATAGTTCAACACCAGATTGCTTTACATGTGAGTTCTAAAACAAAAAGCTATTCTTAGCCTTTGTTACACAAGAAGTACCAGATAATAGGAAAAATCTGACAAGCTATTTAAATGAGCATGGGGTAAACTATTTTGCCAGTAAACCTTTTAAACTTAAACTATATTTACCTTCTAAAATACACAAATTATAAATTTATACTTCAGTGAATTTTTACAAACAGAATAAGTCTCTATAACTACCATCTACATCAAATAACACAACCTAACAAGCATCCCTGCTGCCTACCAAACATTATGCTTCCCAGAGGTAATGACTACCTTACCCTCTAACTAATCTGTGCTCTGCTTAGTTTTGAACTTTACATAAGTCAAATCATACAGAAATTTCTTTTTTCTGTCTTACTCCTTTCATTCTATATTTTATTATAAAATTCTTCCATATAGTAGCAGTAACTAGAGCTCATGTCTTCTACTTACAAAGATGTAGACATGCTGCTTATTCCAAAGTGAGTTTTGCTGGAAGTCCAGCTACAGCCAGGTCTGCCAGAGTTTTTGAGGCCTAAGTGAACTAGGTCATGGATTGGACATGAGTGAATGCAAAGGTAGGAGTCTATAATATAATTAATATTTAATATAATATGATATATATGTTATGATAGGTAGTTTCACTAACTATAAACTATACCTTGAAACATTCTTATCATCAGAAATAACGGACATTTCTCTTCTAGTTTTCCAGCTTTAGTTAAGACAGTTCAAATGTTCCTAGCCCAAAACCATGGCCCTTGAAAAAAATGAGGGACAGTAAGAACTGGAAGCTTCTTGTGCAGTTGCTGGGTGCTTTCCACATCTTCCTTCAATCCTAAACTCAGGCTGGATAATTTACTCTGGGTTCAAGAGAAAGTTGATGATGGTAAAACCTGGCCAAGCCTTTTGGCTAATGTATTGAAAATAACAGTATTTTCGAGTTTTTATCAGGCATGAAATTACCATATCTTGGGGGTCTTATTTCTGGACTTGAATCTTGTTACATTGGTTTATTTCTTTTCACTCGTTCCAATATCATACCAAATTAATTATTCCATCTAGAAATTGAAATCTTATTCAGTAAGTCTTTCAAGTCTTCTATTACTTTTCAAGGTTAGGTCAGCTATTATAAATTCTTTGCAATTCCATGCAAGTTTTAAAATCAGCTTATTCATTTTTACACAAACACACTGAGATCATAACTAGAATTACATTGAAAAACTCTTCAACTTCAGTACAGAGAAATTTTTCAGCACTTCAAGTATGTATTTGAAGACTTGTAAGTCACCTTTTTATTATTTTTATTATGTATTTTGTCATTACCTCTTTTAATATTACTTTGGTTTCATTCCATTTCTCTTCTGCTTGTGTTTTTCTAATTATGCACTTTAGAATTTTCCACTATATCTATTAGATTCTTTCTCATGTTTTAGTTGAATTTTTATATTAATATGACTTATATTATCTGGCCCCTATTCTATCTCCTACTGCTAAACTCACTTATTGAATTATCAGTTTTACTTCTTAGTTATAAAATCTCCATTTTTATATAAGTATGATTTTATTTTACAATAAAGTAATCTCTTATTTCATGTAATCTTTTGTCATCTACTTTATTGGACATGGAAACCAAAATCATTGTAAGGTTGCTTTTTCTATTGGAGGTTTTTTCTCTTGTGTTTCGATCACATAGTCCTAAGTAGGCCTAATCATTTATACCTGAATGCTGGAAATTTCATATTAGTTCAGTCTTCCTCACTTGAAAATTTATCATTTATTTTGCTAGACAGATACATTAGGGACTAAGTGGGGACTTTGGTTATTAAGACTACACTTCTATTGAAGTTCTGTCAAACTATTTTGTTCTAGATCATAGGTATAGACCTTTATTTTCATATGGCTCTTAGCTCTGATGGGACCTGAATTATGACCCTTGTTTCTTCCAGACAATGGGTATCCCAAAAGTCTGATTTACTTGAGGAAGACATAGGCAAAATCTTATTTTTATTTTCCTCCAGCAACATACAGTTTACAAAGTTGGAAAATGTCTTAGGACAAAATCTGGCAGAATATTAAGACCAAATTCCATATTTTTCTCTAAGATGTTTGCTTCACATGACTTTATTTTGTCTCTCTCTTGTCCCTTGAAGTTATCTAGATTTCTGCTTTTTCTCCAGTTTATAATTGCCCCCCAAATCATAAATTGACAGACATTTTTTTCTGCCAAGAATTACAAAATGTCTTACGGAAAAAGTGGTGGAGAATCCCTGGAAGAAATGAACATGACTGAGGACAGAGGACATTATGAGACATTGCAGAGTTAAGATAGCTGCTTGTGGCACCGATAAAACAGTACTTAGAATAAAAGGTAGAGAAAATACAGCACAGGACAGATTTCTGTCCCCTCATTGCACTCATCTCACTTGGCTTTAAGTGCTTCTTGGTAATTTTCAGGTATTATAAACATTATTGTAAACCTGGTGCCTCAACATAGTGTGCTTTGCAATCTCATAGTTTAGGAATCATGTATACTATATTCTCTTCCTAGAGATTATCAATAAGATTCGATTAAAGTGTTTTCCTATTATGTTTTATGCCAAATAATCCCACTGGACTCTGTGTAACTCAGTATTTCCCAAATCTGTTGACAATCAGTATTTCCCAAATTTATTGATACAATAGCCCTTACTCATTTCTTTCACACTTTTGACGTAATATTTGCAAAATAATGATCTATTTTATAAAACCTTAAAATCTCATCAAACTGTGGTTCCATGCTGGAAAGAAACTGCTTTCCTATATTTAAGAACATAACTTGTAGTTAATAAATATTAATTTTTCTTCTATATCTTACCTCTCCCATAGTTTCTTTCCTTAAAAAAACTTTATTAAATTAAAATAATATAGCAATTATACCTATTTACTTGTAGAATAATGTCTAAACATCTGATATTCATATATACCCAGAATCCATATTTAACATGTCTCATCATATGTTGTATGCTATGAATGTCCTCATACTTAATTATTCTGACCTCCTAAAACTTATTTCTTAATAGGATTCTCCTGAAAACTCCACGTTACCATGATAACTTCAATTATTTCTTCATAACAGAATTTTTCTTCTTTATTTTTCATGTGTAAAGAATGTTAAACTTTGAAATTTACATAATATTAGTATTTTATTTATGCATAATTTTACTTCATCAATAAATGCACTTTAGGGTTTTTATTATAAATTTATTTTCGACCTATGATCCCACAGCTTATACTTTCATTACAGTACATATATAATTCAAGTAAAATTATATGTTCTAGCATTAATTTCTCTTACTTTTTGTTTGCTCATAGTATACATACAATGTTTCAGAAAAAATTTATTTTCTTTGAAATTTTCTTAATTAGGCACACATTTCTCTTTTTGATATTCCTATTATTTATTATAATTTTTTCTAAGGAGTTTTTGAAGGAAATGCTTTTCTTGACATGGACTTCTTGTTTGGTATAAATTTTGTAAAACAGAGCTCAGCAAATAACAGATAATGAATATTTGTTATGTTAAAAGAACTTAATGTATTTTTCCAGGTATACTGAGAGCTTGTTCAACAACAACAGAACCACTTTATTTTATATATATATATATATGTGTAAATATATACACATTTATAATACACATAATATAATACTTAACTAATAAAATAATATAGCATATTATATATACAGATACTTATATGTCTATATATATAGATTTGTTTTTTCAGCACAAGGTCTTAGCTTTTCCAAGAGAAAGCGGAAGGATATATAGTATCAGATAAGAATGAGTATGAAATCTAGGAGTCTAGTTTCAAATTGATTACATTTGCATAGCCAAATATAATAGTGCAGCAAGGAAGACAAATATTTTCACTTAAAATGAAGACATGGATCTCTGATATGTTTAACTCCTTATTTACTGATGTACATGAGAATAGAGAACTATAAACTGTATTTAAAAGTGAATTCAGGAAAGAGTCAATAATTTATTGAATACCCTATCCTCATCAAGTTAAATTCATATAGAATAATGGCAAGTCTGATCTTTCTCATCAGATTATATGAGTAAACTTTGAAGAATGAAATCAAATGTTCCCATGAGTGTGATATTATATTCACTAATGGTTTACTCTGAATATTAAAATCTAAAATTAATTTCCACAAAATTTAGTGGAATTCAGTGCCACCATTAGTATTTGCTTCATACCTTTCGGATTTTCAATTTTATGTTCATTGAACTAGAAGTCTTTCATCTTATTGGTGTCATCAGAAGACTCATTTTCTGACTTTATTATAGAGCAAAATCATGAGCCACGTTCACAATGATGTGAAGTATTTTATATGTTATGCCTAAACGTAGAACATATTTCTATATCACTTACCATTACTGATATAAACTATAGGTTATTTTCCATTAACATAGGCAGTATTTTGATGAATTAAGAATTAGGGTATAAAGGAACAGGCTGTATGGGGATGCTTCTAGTGTTTTATAATTGGTAAATTCTGAATTTGTGTGAGAGGGTGGTATATTAAAGAGAAGAGAAACTGACTGTCTTTTAAAATCCCATGGTCATTACACCTCTATACTTACCTAAACTATAGTATTTCCAATGTATTCTGCTGAAGCCCAATTTTCAAAAAAATACCATCTATTAGTGTTTGTAGCTTAGGTAACAAGTGAAAATTTTTCATTAATTCATTCTTTGTGTTTGGAAGCTCTTAAAAACATTTTAAAATATAATCATAAGCACTTATGTCTATGCAGAGAAGTATGTTTCAAACATTTTGTGTATTTGTAATTTCTAATTAAGAGATGGGAAATCTATGTAAATTCTTGGGATTTGCACTCTTTGATGAATGTGTTGCCTTTGTGTACGTGACAATAGGAAATATATCTTCAGCTCTGTCCTTTGTCCCATATCTTACCTCTGTTCCTGCAATACTATCATATGCTTTCAAAAATTAGATTCAGAAATACTGGTAATTAGCCCTAGTGAATTTTTTAAAATATAAGTATAGCCCTATGAAAGTCTGTATGAGCCAGGGTCTAGTTAGGAGACAGAAATCACTTCAGTAAATTGAACAGGAAAAACTTAATACAAAGGTTTGTTAGTTATCTGAAATTTGAGAAACTGCTAAAATAGATAAATTCCTCCACAATATGACAGAGGAAGCAACTTTAGAATGTGACTTCTATACTTGGGACCAAGAAGAAATGGAGAAACATATGGAAGGATTCTGGAAGACTGAGATTCACACCACTTTTTTTACATCTTATTTAAACTACATTATTGTTGTACAAGGAGTACATTGTCACATTTACAAAAATTATTACAATACATCATCGCTGAATTCACCCCTTCTATTATTCTCATTTATCCCCCACTCTATTTTGAAAGGCTATGGCTGCCACAAGAAGATAATTCTTAGTCCCAGAGTGAAGAAAAAATATTACTGATGTCTTGCTTTGGTTGAGCTACCATTATAACTCTAAAAAAAAACTGGCAAGAGAATGTCAGAATCAGAACAAAAGGAACAGTGCCACTGTGGCATATGCTTGCAGGACTCATGGGATGCCAATGATTTTGTCATCAAACTGAAAACCACTGAAACTTGGAGATGACAAAAAGCCCCTTAATCTTCATCTAGGTATGTAGTGTCCCTTGGCAACCTTGATTGGCATTGCAAAACCTCAAGTCAGCTAACAAGAGTCCTAGGTTTATTATTAAAAAATAAAAGAGCCACAGGTTTAGGACATGATTACATTAAGAATTAGAATAACCAAATTTTGAGACCGTTCAGTATACATTTCCACCTTTCTGCATAACTGAACTTTCACACAACAGAAGTCTTTATTTCCACCTAAAAGTGAAGGTACATTTTGTAAAAGTAAAGTAGCTCTCATTTTGTCCTCAAAACAGAGACACAGTCTCAAAAGTCATTGTGTCCATTAGTAGATATATTAATTACATTTCCATAGTCCCACTGAAATTGCTAGACATCTGAATACTGAGTTATGTTTAGTAACAAATGTGAACTAAATGTCAAGCTCCAACAAACCTTTATGAAATAAGAAGGAAAGAGACAGTGATAAAGAAAAAAATCAGTATGTTCATAAACAAGCAGAAATTAAAACTTCAGTGTAGTGCTGCTGGCAGACACTACCTCTATTTAGCTATTTGCTCATAAAGTAAAACTTTATGAATAGAGTAAAACTAAGCAATTCCATGGGCATGTGCCTATTGCTGAGCTTTCTTAGCTAAAAGATGAGTTCCGTGATTAAGAATAATTTGGCATTGAATAGCATGGTGGTAGATATGCCATTCTGTGTGTATAGATGCTAGTGTTGACGGAATTATTACTGGAAAGGAAGGCAATGCTGCATTCAGAATAGCCATTTCCCCCACTGGGAATGAATCTTTGTCTTTTTTATGGTGGAAAGCGTTGAATGTAACGAACTTACCAGAATAGAGCCATATTGATGGCTTAGTGTGGAACTCTGCTGTGCAAAAATAGTCTCTCAGATATAGTGGTTGCCAGATGAGCTTTGGGAAGAGGAAGTCTATATAGTTGAGCCTATGTATAAACCCTATTCTTGTTAAAATGGCCACTTTGTTCATGAGGTTATTAAATGCATACAAGAAATACCACTGATGTGAAAGAGGCTGGCTGACCTCCGCAAAACATTTCATCTCCTGGATTATTGAGTTTCCTTTACAGTACATGTTATTTAATAAGCTTCCACATGGATTACTAATATCTTTACACTGTCCATTTTGAGAGAAATACTCACATGATGACTTATACATTCGTCCCATCCTATCATTCCTATCCATTAGGAATGATCCACAAGTCAAGGTATATCCATTCTGCTGACCATCTCTATGCTTAGCAATATCACTCAAAGTGTGCCCCAATGAACAGAATTAGCTCACTTGCAACTTTTTCTTACTGCTCCTTTTGGGGTTGTGGGACTACAGATCCCCTTTTAGAAAAGTATAATATCTGCAAATAACAATATTTTTTTCTTTCCTAATCAGTTGTTTGCAACAAATGCTCCATGAGACCTTAGGTGAAAAATGAGTAAGAAACAAAAATGTCAAAGGCGTTTGAACCACTTCTGTACCTGCATGACCCAATTCCAGTTTCTTATGTACAAATTTTGTTTGATATTAACTCATTGATGTACCTGCACACATACACTGATTTCCTGGTTTATATAGGAAGCTCAGGTTTTTTGGTCACTTAATATTCCATGAATTATTTTCTTCTCAATATGTTCAGCTTATTACACAACTCAGATGGAAGAAGCACCAGAGCTGTTTTACATGTTGCTGCCAAATTAACAATATTAATATATAATATAAGAAGATATAATAAGGAAATACCTAAAATTCTACAAAGTGTTGTGCAATAAAATGTAATAATAAATAATAGAATATTTAAAATTCTACAAAGTGTCATATATTACCTGTGGTGATGTAAGGCATACTCCTTTTGTTTTATCATGAAGTGTTATTTTGATATGCTCCATTTGGCCCTTAGACATATCATTGTGATGGCAGGCCCTGGTTGTTTTATGGATATTGTTCTAAACCTCTGGGTCATATGCCTTCATGCATTGCTTACTACTTCCTTGCCAACAGAACTAATTAGTATTATACCATCTATGCACTGGGCTAGTTTGACATTGTGTGAAATGCTAAGATGTGAAAGTTAACTACTGACTTTATGAAGTACAAAGAACAATGTTTCTCATGGCTTTTTAAATTTAGGATTGAGAAAACATAATCCAGGCCCACAGTAGCATCCAAGTTGTCATGCTATATATTGATTTGTTCATAAAAGTATATTACCTCTAAAACATAAAGCTGTGTTCAAATTCACAACTTGATAAGGTTTTGCAATAATCCAGTACCAGTACCTCTAAGCACTGGATGTACATACAGGTACACATAGGACAGATGGGTTTCAACAGCTATGTCTCTCTCAAGTACATGTTGGAAACACTAATCTTTGGACTTTCCTCCATGCTGAGTTTTCATCCTGCTTTACTATCCTGGGATGAAGTTTCATATGATTCCACTGATTCCTTTCTAGTGACTTTATCATAGGGTTTAGTAGAAATACTTGAATTTTCCAACAGCATTTAGTCCAATTACATATTTAATAATTTAGGAAGGAACACATTACTCAATAGAACAACAGGGCCCATTACAAGTAGACATTAAGTTATCTATCACCTCACCAGCAAAAGCTCCTTATTTTAAATGTGAATTAGAATGGCATTTTTGTTTCCTTGGAAATTAATGTCAATTCAGAATCATTGTTTAATATTCCCTTAATCTACTTCATTTCTCCAATTTTACATTTATTTTAGTAAAGGACTTCAGATTTCTGAAACACCTGGAAGATTTATTGAATTAATTTGCAGCAGTAGTATGAAGTCAAGTTTTGCTTCAATGAATGGACTTTGATAAATACAGGTGTTGACATGGTATTAAAAGATATGAAGCTCTGTCTTGGGAACACATAATTTTTCAGAGCAATAAATCTTTAGCATTTTCTTTTGTTTATATTGATCAAACAATATTCTTGTAGGTAGCAAATCTATTTTTTCCAGATAGAAAGAATGCCCAAATATCCATTTACAATGTTTTAGTCTGTGAGTAAAATATTCTTATTTTTACTTGTCCCTGCTCCCACTTATAATAAAAGAACCCATATTAAAGTATAAAGTGTTGCCACATTGCTGTACTATAAACTTATCATTCTCATTCAAACAGGGGAGCTTATTATGGTGATAACTTCCTGCTTACCTAAGAAAGCAGGAAGAGAGTATTTTCAGGATGAGGAGAATGTGTTCCCCCCATCTTTTCCAGCATCTGGTAACCCCCATTCTCTTCTCAACTTTCATAAGATTGACTTTTGTAGATTTCCCATATGAATGAGATAATGCTGCATTTGTCTTTCTGAGCCTGGCTATTTCACTTAACATAATGTTCTCAAGTTCTACCAATGTTGTTTCTAATGACACGATTTCTTTCCTTTTATGGCTGATAGTATTCCATTGTGTATATGTATCACATTTTCTTTATCAGTTGATGGAGACTTAATTTGCTTCCATTTCTTTGTTAGTTTGCGTCAGTTGAGAGAAAAATATTGAAAAGAGGTGATGATTTCTGTTTCTGGCCAAATGACAAATAAGGATTCAATTTAGTCTTTCAAACAATTTTTAAAAGAAAAAAATCTAAAACCACAGATTTCATATATTAAACATAGCCAAGCAGTACTTCTATCTTTAAGAGAAAAGAAACAAAGTAGGCCTTATATTTCTCCAACTTATCACTGGGAAAGAGTTTCAGAATGCAGTAAAGGTGGAGGGAGTCCACATAGTGTCTATCAACCTACTGTAAATTGAAGGAACAGAGCTAGAAGACTAGATAGACAAGGGCATCAAATGTTCACAGGGCATAGAACAGAAAGGAAAAGTTGCATGATGCTAAAGAAAGTACTATAAATCTACAAAAAGTCCTTGCATGCCTTTAGCTAAGTGATAAACAGTATAGAACATGTGTGTGTAAACTTTCAGAGATAAAGAACCACCCCAAAGAAAATCATAAACAATTCCAAGATTTACACAGGGCTGAAAATAGTGCCTGTTTCTTCTAGACAGAAAGAAAGATTTTTGTAATTCTCTAGATGGTGGGGCATTACCAGCTTATTTTTTCATAAAGGGACAAAATTAGCCCTTTATTAAAGATTGTTTCATCTTACCTTGGAAAAGACTGGAACAAAGTCCCCCCAAAATCATACCTCTTCTGGAGACTCCATCAACGAATCTATTTCTTTATCTTTTCCACTTATATGACTCCTCTTACATTCCTGGGTGCATGAGTCAATTCCTTCTTCTTTAATTTCAGCAACATAAATCCAACTTCTTCTCACAGTGCTCAAATGTCTTTTTCCCTCATGCTTCCGTTTTTAAGAACCCTTGTGATTAATTAGGTCACTCAAAGAACTCTATATAATATTTCTAAATGAAGATTAGCTAATTGGTAATATTAATTCTAGTGACAACTTCAATTCCTTTTAACCATGTAACAGTAAGTCCACAGGTTCTGGGAAATCGAATAAGAAGTCTCCAAAAGGCCATTATTCTGCTTATCTCATGAGAGAAAAGCTATCATAGTATGGAAGATCATTTGGTATTTTCTGAAATTGCTCTCTACATGACTAAGAAATAAAAAAAAAAAAAAAACCCTACAGGATAGGCAATGGAATTTGGTGGATAACATTGTCAACGTTAATATCTAAACTAATGTAAGTGTATCTTCCCATCCTGTTCTCAGTTTGCCAGTCTAGCCTTTGTACAGTTTGGACCTGGAAATTCTCCAAAAATCTGTTAAAGCCTGTGTCTTAAGCATGGTGCCATTACAAGGTGGTAGAAACTTTTAAGGGGTAAGGCCTACACTATGGGAAGGTGACCAGGAAGTAGTGAAGAGGTCTGGTAGAGATGAATTACTTTGGGTTGTAATACACAAGTGCATGGAAGCAATGCTACAAATCTTTCTGTAAAGGTATCTTTATCTCAAGCTAGCAAAAATGCTATGTCTTCCTTATTATCTCTTATGTTTTCTCTTCAAAAAAATTGGAGAAGAGGATGGGATGGGTTCTGCCTGGAAGTGAAGGGAGTAGGGAGGAGGGGGAGGCAGGCAGGGGATGGGGGGGTGGGGAGAGATAACCCAAACAATGTATACACATATGAATAAATGAATAAACAATAAAAAAGAGGTGAGGCCAAATGAGAGGTCTTAGGTCATTGAGGGTATGATCGCAAAAAGATTATGGGATTCTGGGTTTCTTCTTTCTCTGTTTTGATTTGTGGACACTATTTTTTGACCACATACTCCTGTTCTGATGTGCTTCATTGCAACAAGCCCAAAAGCAATTGGGCCAGCTGATCATGAACTTAAACCTACAAAACCATGAACCAAAATAAACATTTCCATGTTTAAGGTTAATTACCTCAAGTACCTCAGTTAGTTTGTTTTTTTAGATAATAATAGAAAGATGACTAACACAAGCCTGGACTAAAACTGGGTAATTTATGGAGGATAAGTATAGACTGTCATTATTGCTCAATCAAGTAGCACCTCAGAGTTCACTTTCCATGTCAGCTGTGATATATTTCATAAAGCAAATAAATATGGCCTTAGGTACATAGTAAGTAAGCATCGATTTGGTTAATTTGTTCTGTTTTAACCTAATTAGAAAGGAAAATACAAAACTGTTCACATTCACATAAAATGGACCATAGCATAAATTTTACTTTTGTCGTGGGGTTTTGGTAACTCTCTTGCCCTCTATAATTATTTTATGCCAGTATATCTGCAGCATTTGGACATCCCACAAAATTTACAGTGAAGAAATTCATTAGTGATGTTCTTATTTGTAAAATGGTCTAGCATGCTGAAGGCATCTATAGATATGCTTCAGGGAAAGGAGACAAATCCTATGCGGTTAGAACCTTGCAGGCCCATTATATTTTAGGCTTTCAGTTGTTACAAGCTTTTTCAAGACATCCCTAACAATACTTCATCTTGTATCTTTTTCCAAAGAAAAGGAAATACATGTCCAGTAGATTTGAGTTTTGATAGTGTCATATTACTAGAGCTACAGTTTTGGCTTATTGGATGAACAAAAGTGATCTTTATGTAGAACTTAAGGAAGGAAATCCATGTCAAAATAGGCCAGGCAACAGACACCACAATATTAGAAGCATCAGTGATGGTAAAAATATAATTTATGGTTTGTGGCAAGTACCAATTACAGAATCATAACACAGATCTTTTGGGTACTAGTGTGAGGTCATTTCCTCTTCAACATACCATTATTTATCTTTGGAAAAATAATTTCTGGCATGCTACTGGACCATGTTGACATGTTGTGGTTCACTGACACATATCAAATATTTGTAACTAGAATAGGCCACAAGGTTGTGTCTGGTCAATTCCATTAAGTCAGAATACTAGAACTGTCCACCAAAAAAGCCTAATAAGATGAAAGTGGTACCTCAGGATAAAGCCAGGGTGCACAAGACAACTGCATGAATAGGTGTTCTGGAAATTCTTAGCACCATAAGTTTGCACAAATAGATCTCCTTCATCTCATAACTATAGTTTAATTTGGATCCCCTATCACCAGCTGAAAGAGGAGTAAAGTACATGAGTTCACAGCCAGGCAGTTTTGCTTGTGTCTATAAGCTGAAAATGGTGAGTAGGCATACTAACACCTGAGCCATGAATGGAGTTTCAAAACAGAAAAGTATTTAACCAACCTTTGAACATAGCAATTTGAACTATATAGTTTATGAAAATATTCTCAGAATGTACAATGAACAAAGGATTAATTTTATTTTAGTAAATTTATTAACTATTATTCACTGTAAAATCTGAAGCCATTTTATGTATTTGTTAATAAAAGGATATGTATATATATAAATATATAATATATTATCATAAATAATATATCTTATATGATTATAAAAAAGAGATAATTGAAATAAAGGAGAAAGTACAATATATAAAAGAAGAGTTTAATGAAGATATGGAAATTCCCAAAAAGAATCAAACAGAAATCCTAGAAATAAAAAAAGTTCCTTAACTGAAAGAACTCTGAAATTAAAAATACACTTGAAAACCACTCCAGCAGGATAGAGTAAATGGAAGACAGAATTTCAGGGCTCAAAGACAAAATAGAAATTAAAGGAAAAAGATCAGAAGAATATTTGACAAAAGACTCAAGAACTGAGAAAAGATGCCCATTCAGGTACAGGAAGCCTACAGGACACCAAACAGACATGACCAAAATCAAACCTCTTCAAGGCAAATTATACTTAAAACAATTAGTACAGAAAATGAGGAAAGAATATTGATGGCTGTAAGAGAGAAAAATCAAATAGCATATAAATGTCCATAAAAATAATAGCAGATTACACAAAAGAAGCCTTAAAAGCAAGAAAAGCATGGAGTAAGGTAATTTGAGCACTGAAAGAAAACAATTTCAGTCCTCAGATACTATACCCAGGAAAGTTAACATTCAAAATTGGAGGAATAAAACACTTCCATGATAAACAGAAACTAAAGCAATATATGACCACTAAACTACCACTACAGAAAGTTTTGAAAGGAATTCTACACACAGAAGACTAAAACAAACAGCCATGAAAGGATGGGAATTACTAAACCTCAAGAAAAGAGTAGACAATCAGAGAGTAGCATAGAATTAGTTGCACACATAGAAACCCCTACACAACAAAAACAACTAAATGGCAGGAATTACCACATACTTCTCCATATTACACTGACTGTTAACGACCTCAACTCCCCCATCAAAAAACACTGATTGGCAAACTGGATTTAAAAGGAAGAACCAGCAAACTATTGTTTGCAAGAAACACACAATACAGACAGAAATAAACATTGTCTTAGTGTGAAAGTGTAGATTTACCAAGCTAATGGCCCCTGAAAGCAGGCAGGAGTAGCTACACTTATATCAGAAAAAGTAGATTTCAAAACTTCGTCAGTAGAGACAAAAAAAATGGTCAATTCATACTAATAAAGGAGTAATACATCAAAGGGGAATAATAATTATAACTTTTTTGTGCACAATATTAGTGCACCCAAATTCATTAAACATATCTTACTGGACTTAAAAACACAGACAGGCCCCAAGACAGTAGTGGTGGGAGATTTCAGTACTCCACTATCACCAATAGATAGGTCATCCAGATAAAAAAATAAAGAAACTCAAGACTTGGATGACACCATAGATCAAATGGATCTGACAGATATCCACAGAATTCCATCCTGCAACAGAACAATATACATTCTTCTCAGCTGCCCATGGAACTTTCTCCAAAATAAACCATATTTAAGGCCACAGAACAAGTCTTAACAAACATAAAAAAACTGAAGTATCCCTCTGCACACTGTCTGACCATAAAACAAAAATCCCAACAACAAAAGAAACAGCAGAAAATATTCAAATGTCTGGAGATTGAAAAGAAGTTGCTCATGATCAGTGTGTCATTGAAGAAATAAGGGAGGAAATCAGAAAGTTCCTGAAATGAAATGAGAATGAAAGTACAACCTATCAGAACCTATGGGGCACAACAAAGGCATTCTTAAGGGGAAGTTTATTGCCATTAATTCATATATTAAAAACACAGGAAGATCTTAAAATAAACAAACTAATGCTACATCTCAAACTCCTCAGGGGAAAAAAAAAGCAATCTAAATCAAACTGGCAGAAGGAAAGAAATAATAAAAATAAGTTCCCAAATCAACAAAATGGAGATCAAAAATGCCATACAAAGAATCAATGAAACAAAAAGCTGGTCATTGAAATATAAATAATACTGACAAATCCCTGGCAAATATGACTAAAATGAGCAGAGAAAAGACCCAAATTAATAAAATTGCAAATGAAAAATAGGTACCAATAGACAGAAAGGAAATCCATGGAATCATCAGAGACTACTTTGAAAACCTATATTCAAATAAGTTGTAAAATCTAGAAGAAATGAAAAAATGTCTATACACAAATGATCATACAAAATTGAACCAAGAGGATATAAATCACCTAAACAGACCTATAACAAGCAACCAAATTGAAGCAGCAATAGTGCACCAAAAAAGAAAAGTCCAGGTCTCAAAGGATTCACAGCTGAATTCTATCAGACCCTTAAAGGAGAAGTAATACAAACACTTCTTAAACTTTTCTATGAAATAGAAAGGGAAGGAACAATGCCAAATTCATTCTATGAATCCAGTACTAAAACCAGAAAAGGACACAACAAAAAAAAAAGGGATTACAGGTCAATGTCTCTAATGAACTCTGATGCAAAATCATTGATAAAATATTGGCAAACCAAATTCAATGCCATATCAAAAGGATAACACACTATGATCAATTCAGTTTCATCCCAGGAGTGCAGGGATAGTTCAACACATACTAACTATTAAATGTATTGCAGCATATAAGCAGAAGAAAAGACAAAAACCACATTAGCATCTGAATCAATGCAGAAAAAGCCTTTGACAAAATTCAACATCCTTTCATGATTCAAACTCTGATGTAAGCAAAAATAGAAAGAATGTGTTTCCACATACTAAAGACCATATGGAGATCTGAGAGGTCGATTAGGGTACAGAAGCAGAAGGCCTAAACTCCATAATTCTAAAACCTCCCTGAGACTTTGGAGCCATACTTGGATTATTCTGACTGCTTCTAGGCAAAATAATAACTGCTGTCACACTAGGTGCAGGAAAAAATTCAAAGACTGACCCACAAATCAGTCATTAATTGCACATAACAGCTGTGACCCACTGCAGACCAGCAAGGCAGGTGCAGTCCCAGGAAAACCTTCCTTCCCCATGGTGATCTTTTTTTCTTCTTTTCTTTTTTCTTTCCTTTTATTCTCCTTCCTCCATCAAGTGGAAATAAAGCACCAACCTGAATCAAACTTTTGACATCCTGAACCCCTAGCCCATGGAAAGCCTCCCCACACCATATTATACTGAGAAAATTTGGTGCCATTTCTTGCCAGCACAGCTGCCTGCTCCAAACCTGCCTGATCATCAATTGACAGAACAAACAGGTAAGCACAATGCACTATGCTGAACTACAATATCCACCCCCAGGAACATAAACCAGCACTGCCTCTGAACAGACTGTTCTACCCCCAACAAAACTGAATAACAAACAGTGAACTGTAACCTAGCATGACAGCAGAGAGAGCAGGTGGAACTCTGAAAGTACACTGGAGAAAGGGGGAGAGGCAAGGAGCTAATCTCAGCATTAAACTATTAGTAAACAAACACAGGAAAGATAGTGAAGACCAAGAATAAGCAGAAGATAAGCCACTCCCAGAAGCAGGGAAGGTAGCAGATCACAGAGATCATCTCCTGAACCAGAGGGCAGCATACAAACTAAACTGCCCCACCTCACTGGAGGAGGAGCTGACCAAACAGCTGATGCTGAATGATAACACAGCTGTCAGCTAGGGAAATCAATAGCTCTGACCACCCTGCATGATCTAGAAAACTGACTTCACCTTACAATTTCAACTAAACTGGTAGATGGAAGAACAAAAAAATGCTTACAAGCAAATTACCTGGTGAGACCACATCAGAGCTTCTGTTTGTATGCTAATACCAGGGCTAGATGCTAGAGGAGTAACTCCAGAATTTAAACTAAGACTGAAATGCTATTGTCCCTGAACCTGGTGGTTGTTTATTTTAATTGTTTTTCCTGCTTTTTGTTTGTTTTATTATTGTGGGATTTTTATTTTTATTTTAGTATTCTTTTCTTTTTTCTTTCTTTACCATCAACTTTATCATCATCATCTTCTCATCCCTACTCTCACCCCCATCACTCTCCCTCCTTCTCCTGTGCTAAATTCCACTGCTCTCCATCACAACTACTCTTTCTGCCCTTATTATCCACTCTCTCCCCCTGCCCATACCTCCTTTCCAATTCTCTCCTAATGTGTCACCAGACTACCCATCCTTCCTACACACTCACCACCTGCAGACCAACCTACAATACCAACATTACACAACCTCAACCACCTGCAATCCCTGACACAAACACTCTACACTACAATAGAAATACACACAAACACACACAAGGGCCATAAAACCCAATAGCTCCCACACTGCTTCCCCCACTCACCCACTCCAGTTCTCTCCTCCCCTTTTAGTGCCACCCCATCCAACTCCCCAAATTTCTATATCTAGCCTAACAAACATTAACCCCCACAATTCCCACTGCTTATAAATATTACCACAAAGGGGTTGCCTTTATAATATATAAACTACTGGTTGGATATTGAACAAGTGAATTAGTTATTGCTAAATTACACCTCCAGACCAGGGACAGAAATAGCACACCAACCTAGCTAACAACCAAGACAGACACAAAACAAAAATAAAATCAAGGGAAAGAAACAGGTGACTAAAACTACCAACTAAGCTATCAAAAACATAGTGTACCAAGTGGAGTGATGGGAAGAAGAAGAAGGAATGGAAACCACTCTCCTCAAAAAAAATAATATAATATAGGATTCAGAGGGACAAGAAGAAAATGGATACCCAGTTCCTGACTCCAACAAAACAAAGATAAATGACACCAAGGAGCCCAGCAATGCCCACAAACACATCCTCAAAGAAGAAATCTTGCAAGTAATCACTAAGAATTTCATGGAGAAGATACTGGACATGGTTAACCAAAATGTACAAGAAATTTCAAGACACTAAAATGAAGAATATGAGAAGACACAGAAACAAATAAATGAACTCAGAGGAGACCTAAATAAACATCAAAGTGAAATAGAAAACACTATAAATAGAGAGATAAATGAATTAAAAATGAAAATAAAAAATGTTGAAGATGAATGACTTATGACATGGGGAAAACCCCAGAAAAAAGTTTCAAACATAAACACAAAATACAGTGGGAGTCCACTCTAGCAGACTAGAACAAGTGGAAGACAGAATCTCATAACTCAAAGATAAAATAGAAATTAAAGAAAAATCTGAAGAACTGTTAGTCAAACAACTCATATGCAGTGAAAGCAATATGCAAGAACTCACAAACTCCATCAAAATCCCAAAACTGAGAATGATGGTCTTTGAAGAAGGAGAAGTTCAGGAAAAAGGGATTCATAATATAGTTAATAAAATAACAATAGAAAATTTCCCAAACCTTGAGAAAGTTTTGCCCATTCGTGTACAGGCAGCCTCCATGACACCAAACAGTCTTGACCAAAATAGAACCTCTCTATGGCATCTTATCATTAAAATAACAAGCACAGAGAATAGAGAAAGAATACTGAAGGCTGTAAGAAAGAAAAAACAAGTAACATATAAAGGTAAATCCATCAAAATCACAGCAGATTTCTCAACGTAAACCTTAAAACAAGAAGTGCATGTAGTTAAGTAGTCCAGGCACTGAATGAAAATAACTTCAACCCTAAGATATTCTACCTAGCAAAACTATCATTCAAAATAGATGGAGGAATAAAACTCTTCCACAATAAGCAGAAACAAAAACAATATATGACTACCAAGCCACCAGTACTAAAGGTTCTCCAAGGAATTATGCACACAGAAAATGAAAGCAAACAAAACCATGAGAGGGCAGTATCAAACAACAGGAAAAGATAAGGAATCAGAGAGTGGTATTGATTCAGCGGCACATAATCAAATCCATAAAAAACAACTAAATGGCAGGAATCACCACATACCTATCAATATTAACAGTGAATGTCAACAGACTCAACTCCCCATTTGACAAACTGGTTTAAAAACAAAGATGGAACAATCTGTTGTTTACAGGAGACCCATCTCATTGACAGAAACAAACACTGACTGAGGGTGAAAGGCTGGAAGAAGATTTACCAAGCTAATGGCCCCAGAAAATAGGCAGGAGTAGCAATACTTACCTGAGACAAAGTGCACTTCAAACCTACATTGATCAAATGCAACAAAGGACACTACATACTAATAAAAGGGGAAATACACCAAAAGGAAATAACAATCATCAACCTAAAAACACCCAATGTCAGTGCACCCAATTTTATCAAATATACTCTGAAGGACTTAAAGGCACACAGAGACTTCAATACAGTGATAGTGGGATACATTACTACCCCCTATCAGCAAAGGATAGGTCATCCAAACAAAAAAATCAATAAAGAAATTCTAGAACTAAACCACACCATAGATCAAATGGACCTAGCTAATGTCTATAGAATATTTCATCCAACATCCTCACAATATACATTCTTCTCAGAAGCCTATGGAACTTTCTCCAAAATTGATCATATCTTAGGGCACAAAGCAAGCCTCAGCAAATATAAAAAAATAGAAATAATTATACAAATTTGAAAAAAAAGTCAAACTGCCCTATTTGAAGATGACATATTTTTCCTAAAAGACCTGAAAAACACCACCAAAAAAACTTCATAAACATCATAAATATCTTCAGCAAAGTAGCAGGATTCAAAATCAATTCACAAAAATCTGTTGCATTTCTATACACCAACACTGAACAGACTAAGAAAGAATATAGGAAAACAAACCATTTATGAGAGCCTCTAAAAAACACCTAGTAATAAACTTAATAAAGTATGTGAAACACCTCAAAAAGGAAAACTATAAAACCATTGAAGAAAAAAAATTGAAGAAGACTTTAGAAGATGGAAAGATCTCCCATGCTTAGGAATTGGTAGAATCAATATTGTGAAAATGGCTATATTACCAAAAACAATTTACATGTTCATGCAATCCAGATCAAAATGCCAATGACATTCATCACAGAGATTGAAAAATCATCCTAAAGTTCATTTGTAAGCACAAAAGACCATGAATAGCCAAGATAATACTGAGCAAAAAAGGAGCAATGCTGGAGGTATCACAATAACTGACTTCTAACTGTACTACAATCATAGCAATAAAAAACAGCATGGTACTGGCACAAAAACAGATATGAAAGCCAGTGGAACAGAATAGAGTACTCATATATGAGTGCCTGTAGCTATGCCTATCTGGTTTTTGAGAAAAGTGCCAAAAATATACGATGGAGAAAAGGCAGTCACTTTAGCAAACGTTGTTTGAAAAACTTGGTGTCTGCATGCAGAAAACAGAAACTAGATCCACGTCTTTCACCCTGTACAAATATCAAAATCAAAATGCATTAAGGACCTTAAACCTTCAAATTTTGAACCTAGTGCAGGAAAGAGAAGGGAATACATTGGAATTAATAACCATAGGCTATGACTTCCTAAATAGAACTCAAATGGCTCAGCACCAAAGAGAAGGTATTAACAAATATAATGACATAAAATTAAAAAGCTTCTTCACAACAGAAGAAATGATCACCAAATTGAAGAGTTTATCCACAGAATGAGAGAAAATATTCTCAGCTACACATCTGACAAAGGATTAATAACCAAAATACAGAGGGAGCTCAAAAAATTAAATTCCCCCAAAAAATCAATGACCCAATTAAGAATTGAGCAAATGAACTGAACAGAGCTTTTTCAAAGTAAGAAGTCTAAAGGGCCAAAAACTACATAAAGAAATACTCAACATTCCTGGCCATAATCCTCCATGGATTATGCAAATCAAAACCACTTTAAATTAAGAAGATGAATATGGTTAATATATTTTGTATGCAAGAATGAATATAGAATTCTCTAACCTGATGAAATCACCAGAAGAATGGAACTAAGGCAGAAAGAAGAAAAATAGAGCAGATTAACCAATTTGGATTATGATACAGATATACATGGAACTGTCACAAGGAAACTTCCTGTGAAATTATTTTAGATAAAAATGTCATTTATATTCTTTTACAAAATCAGAGAACAGGAGGGTAGAACAAGTCCAGTCTGGTGCATTTGTATCAGTAGAATGCAACGTTGGGAAAGGGTGTGGAAGGGTAAATGTGGTACAAATACTGTAAACACACTATGAAATGGAAAAATGATACCTGTTGAAAGTATTACAGGAATAAGGGTCACAGAAGGGATAAAAGAGAATGATAGAGAAGGTGAATTCACATATGAAATATGTGATGTATGCTAAGAAAATTCATAAATGCCACAATGTACCCCAGCATAACAATAAAAAAGTAAATGTATTTTAGGAAATTTATTAAGTATTACTCACTGTTTACTCTGAAACCACTATGTATATTTGGTAGGAAAAAGGATATATATGTATATAAATATGTATTATATTGTTATAAATAGTATTGTTATTTTAGAGTTTTACACAGATATATATATATATATATTGATATGTTACTAGGAAACAAATTGTTTCAGTCAAAATTAATTCAGAAACAGAACTGGTAGGAGATCTCTTGCTCCTCCCTTTCTCTCTTCTCTCTCTCTGTTTCTCTTTTTCTCTGTAAGACCTGGATTTCTGACTCCTAAAAGTAGTAGAAGAGTAGTAAACTCTGGGAGAACCCCCTTTTTGTTCCATAGCTATACTGGTAGGGGAGCTAACTGGCCAGTGCCTACCCATGTTGAGTGCAGAAGTTCTCCACTCAGCTAACTAATTTATGTGTTGATCTCCTGTGGAAATACATGTACATACACACTTGAAACTGCCCATTCTTTCTTATTACATTTTTATTAGAATATATTAGTTGTACTAGGATGGTTTCATTGTGACATTTACATATACATTATAATATATCTTAGTTAGATTCACCCCCTTAATCATTCTCCCTCATCCTCCCTATCCCTCTTCTTAGAACAATTTCATCAGGTCTCATTGTTCTACATGTATTCATGTAGTATACAAAGTACCTTGACCACATTTACCCTCCTTCACCCTCTCTGTTTACCCTCTCCACTCTTGCTGTACCCACTCCAAACAGAACTTATATTACCATCTTGATCTTTATTTTTAAGTGCATTTTTACTGTTAATGGGGTTCTGCAATGGTGTTTTATTCATGTATACTGTATTTTAATCAGATTAACTCCTTCTATTACTTACTCTTTTGCTATCACCCTGCTCCCTATAATTCAGCAACTTTCAATGCATTTCATTATATCATCTTTAAAGACAGATGCGATATACTTGATATATGTGTGTGTGTGTTTATGAATACACTTATCTTTCCCATATATGAGAGAAAACATGCAAAATATATGAACTTTGTCTTTCTGAGCCTGGCTTACTTTGCTTAACAGAATAATCTTCAATTCTATGTATTTATCTGCAAGCAACACAATTTCATATTCTTTATGACTGAATAATACTCCACTTTGTATATCTACCACATTTTCTTAATCAATTCATCTGTTGTAGGGTATCTGGGCTATTTCCAAGTAGTGCTTCAATAAGCATGAATGTTTAAGTGGCTATATTGTATCAAGGCTTACATTACTGTGGGTTTCTGCCCAGGAATAATATTGCTGAATTGTAGACTAGGTTAATTTTTAGTTTCTTGAGCAACCTCTATGGTGGCTGCACTAATTTATATTCCCACCAACAGTGGGTAAGAGTGCTTCTATTCACATCCTTGCCAGCATTTGTTGTTGTTCATGTTACTGATTACAGTCATTCTGAGTGAAGTGAAGTGTAATCTCAAAGTTGTTTTGATTTCTATTTCCTTTGTGGCCAAAGATGTTGAGAATTTCTTCATGTATTTTTTTTTCACTTCCTAAGTAGTTTTATTTATTGTTTTAAATTACTCATTTATTTACATGTGCATACATTGTTTGGGTCATTTCTACCCCCCTGCTCCTTTGTCCCACCCTTTCTCCCCTTTCTCCTGTCCTATTGCTCTGGCTAGGAATTAGAGTACTATATAGAATAAGAATAGTAAAAGTGGACACCCTTGACTTGTTCCTGATTTGAGAAAAAATGGTTTCACATTTCCCCCATGCAGTGTGATATTGGCTAAACAAAGCCCTTATAATGTTGAAGTGTCCATTCTATTTCTAGTTTTTTCAGAGTTTTTATCATAAAAAGATGTTGAATTTTGTTGAAAGTCTTTTATTCATCTATTAAGATGATGATGTGGTTTTTCCTTCATTCTGTTATTTGTTGTATTGCATTTAATAATTTGTGTCTGTTGTACCATCCTTGTATCCCTGGAATCACCTTGATCGTGGTATATGATCTTTTTAATGTCTTGTTGGGGATTCAGGTTCCAAGTATTTTTTGAGGATTTTGTGTCTATGCTCATCAGGGATATTGCATCGTTTTTTGATAAATTTTTTTCTGATTTTGGTACTAAGGTAATACTAGATTGTATTTTGGGGAATAATTTGAGGAGCATTTGTGCTAATCCTCTCTTTTACAGAATGTAGCTAATTGAAGAATGGTATTATAATTAATGCCCCCTCTTTCTGGCCATTTTTCTCCATCTCCCAGAGGATATTGTGCAGGCCTTGGTGCAGTAAAACTTGAGTTGTTTCCATTGAAAACTTTCATATCAAGGTCTTTCCAATGTTTTAGTAAGCAGACAAGGGGGCATCCTTCCAGGATCCTGGAAGCTTGATTCCCCATCTATGAAGGGAAGCAAGGGAAAATTGATCACTTTAAGGGGAGTTTTCTCCTTTTACCCAGGCATCCCCAGGTGAGGACATCCTCTATATGGAAGAGGGTGTTCCTCTCTCCTGTGCTTTCCCACCAGTGGCTAAGGTCATGGGGAAGACATTTAGGTACATCTGGCTGTAACCACCTGGCCAGAGTGACCATGATCAATTTTTTTTTTGCCTGTTTGTCTTATTTTGTTTGTTTCCCTTGTGACTCAGGTATCCGGTTCTCCTCTACCAGATGAAGGCTTGTACTTTAAAAATAACACTATCAGTGAGGGGCTCTAAGGCAACCAAGAGGGCTTGCATGGCCAGAGAGAGCCCTTGAGGAGGCATGGATGGGACTTTTGATGAGGCAGACTTTTGTCCCCTTATATACCCAGTGAGACATATATACTCTATGAAAAGAGAGGGAGCATCTAAAGGCATTGTTCTTTTGTTGGTGATAAAGGACAAAACTGGAGAAGATCATTGAGGTCTCTGTCTCCTTAGGTAGCTCTCAGGTAAAGCATTCTTTTCTCCCCTGAGGGCAGACTATGTGAACCTGCTTAACCAGATGCCTACAAAAAAAACACCAAACAAACAAACAAAAAAACCCAGTTAAGCCCAAATTAGAGAGTAGCTCTTTTTGGTGCACACAATTGAAATGGGGGCTGCAGAAGGGACATAGGAGCTCCTGAGGACATAGTCTAAGGATTATCATAGTCTAGGGTTTTGAATGGGGGATGTAGAGCTCTTTCCCAGACTCAGCTAAAGAAAGAAGCCCATTGCTATCTAGGACAAAGGGGGTGGCCATTCATCCTGATCTACTTGGGAAAGAAGAAGAAGCCGAGGATTGGAGGAGAAGAGAGTTCCCATGCTCAATGTATGAGGGATTATTCATCATCACTGCTGGCCAGGTTGATCCCATCAGAGGCAGTACTGGAGCACTGGAAGTGAAGGCTGACCTCCACTCTCAGGCAACTCAGGAACTATGAAGAAAGTATAGAGATTTGATTGTCTATGTGCCGTGGACAGAGCTGGAAGAGTTCCAATACTTATCCACCTTTGGAGCCTCAGGGCAGGTCAGGAAGTTTCATATTCAACCTTCAGGTCCCACTGGGGAATTGCCCCCATCAGTGCACCCTTGTGGCTTGAAGAGAAACTTTCCTTCCCACTGGCCATTTTTGTACCTCCTCCTTAGTGGATCAGATTTGAAAGGGAAAGAGTTTGAAGAGGGAGAGAGCCAAGAGTTGAGACGAAAAAAGCCTTGGTACACTGAGGTTTTAGCTCTGCCCATGTAGCATTGGCAGTCTGGTATAAACCCCCAACCACCCTTGATTTCTTGGGTTGCCTGCCTTAGCAGCTAGAGAGGGCTCAGAGCTTTTTCCCCTGGTTTCTGATGAAGAAACCCTCCTTGGTAAGAGAGAGGGAGAGAAAAAATAGTCAGCCTGAGAGTTCCACTATAGCTAAGCCATGGTGTGTGGATGGTGGGGTCTCCTGGAGCACAGACTCCATCAGAGTGCCAGATGATCATGGCTACTTCCTAGGCAGTCCCCTACAGTTGGTGCAAATGTATCAAACTCAGGTGAAGAAGAAGTGCCACTCTCTGGTCATCAAGATGATATGCAGGGGAGCTCTGGTGATGAGGGTCCTTGTTCTGCTCTTAGATGGAAGTCAAAGGTGGACTCTAGCAGCAAAAGTTTAAAAAGTTTATTTACAGAGAAAAGAAAGGAAAGGCTGCATGAGGTCATGCAGTGGGACCCAGAAACTGCTGGTTCCCTGGGTCAGGTTGGAAACCAGGTTTTATAGAATTTTTTATTTGCCTGAGGGTAGAGATTTTGGCATGGATGGATGTTGAAAGAGAATTGTCTCCCTGGTGTGAGCAGATGTTTCCTGGAAAGGAGAAGGGGCATTTTTTCCCTAGCTAATTGACAACTTTTGGGAATACATGGACTTTGTGCAGTCCACCCTTCACTTTAACTTCTCCACTTGCCCCAAGTCAAAGCCTGTCCCTTTCCAAAAGCCTCTTGTAGCCATCCTCTCTCAAACACTATGGCCAGTTTCTCAAGATAGCCTTAGCTGTAATTACTCCTTGTTTTCAAGGAAACCACCTCCATCTTGACCAAGAGGCCCTCACCCAAGATGGTGCCTTCCTGTAGCTCTCTGAGTTATGGGACATGAAAGTTTGCCTTGTGTGATGCTGGCCAGACATGCTGGGGAAGTCACTGTCTCATCAAATCCCTACACTGGGGTGAGGGTTTGTGAGAGGTGTAGTTTTTGTCCCATAGCTAAGCCTGCCAGTTTGTTGTGGAAGCTTCCTGGCTTACCTTGGGGTGGAGACTTGCTGGGCCTGGAACTGCAAACTGTTTCTTAATTTACTCTGTCACTTTTCTGATTTGCTGTGTTTTCAGTGTCCTCTCTCTTTTGTGGTTCTCAGTGCTCTTGCTTTCTTTTGCTCTTCTGCTTGTAGTCTTTTGTTATCCAGACTCTTATTTATGGTGTTTGATGGAGAAAACTTCTCTTTCTCCACTGTCTTGTCTCATTCTGCTCAATCATTCTAATCAAAAACAAACCCTCCAGAGTTTCTCTTTCAGAAGAAGGATGGTCTCAGCACCTAGCAAAGCACTGAGAATAAACAATGCTTTACTAACTATCAGATATTAATGACTCAAACAAGTAGAAACCCAAAATCAACATCATACAAGTTTTTCCAAATAAGAGAATAAGGATATAAATATGACATTAAAGTCTAAAAACTATGATATTAAATGTGAATGTAAATTGTCAGCATGACCTCATGGTTCAATGCAGAGATATAAAAATAAATGTATATTATTTAGCTGTGCCCAATAGTAGGGCTTATATGAAATGTTACCCAGTGCCAGGTTGGTATATACAGCTTTTCCCCCAAAGTCTGAGAGCTCTTTTAATAATTTTTCTAAGTCTGGAGCTAGGAAAGAAAAAGGTAATTTTGGAATATCTTGTGGCAGAAACTAAGAAAATGCCTCAATGCAAATGAGGTCATTTGTAAAGGACATGGGGCAAGTTTGAGTGGTTGCGCACTGGTTAAACTGGGGACAATTTGGATTTTTTTTAAAAAATGAGATGTAAAAAATTACATCATGTTGATAAAAACTACTTTCATGTTCATATTGATATTTAAAAGAGAAAGAAGAAGGAGCAAAGTGAAAAAATTAGAGAGAAACTATTTTAGAATCATTAGTGTGATAATTTTGGGGGAGTGGAGTTAAAGCAACAGGGTCATTGCAAAGTTCTCTCTCGAATACTTCAATAATTTGAAAACTTGGTGGGGGAAGTAGTACTACCTGGGAGAGAAAGCAGTTCTAATCTAGTATGTATTCTGATAGCTGGACTTTCTGGTAAAAAGATAAATGACATTTGGTGGGGGAATAATGTCTTCTTTCAATGCAATGCTCACATCAGAATATTCCTGTAGGATGCTGATAGCAAACAAAATTACAATCTATGAAATCATGAATCCTGACTCCCTTGAAAATGTCCTGTTATCTTTGTAACTGTCTGGATATAAAATTAAGTGCTTTAAAATCCTAAACACTTCCATCAAGAGAAATGTTTCACAAATCTGACTTATAGACTCCACTTCTAATTCTGACCCAGAAGTATGTCTCCTTTCTGACAAAGAATTACCTGGGGATGTTGCAAAACCTATTCTGTATGTCTCTGAAATGAAGGTGACCTTGAAGTTACCAGTTAAGCTTGAGAATGTTTAACACCAAAGGTTTCATGTGGGTATGTGATCCTTTGTGGAAGTTCGTAAATAATTCTGATTTTTTTGTTTTGTTCTCTTTTGTTTTATGAATTGTATCTCCAATCTTTAATTGTAAAGTTTTTTGGGTATAACAAAGTTGCCCTTACATTGATTCAAAGTATCACATAACTGATTTCATAGTATTAATAATGGGAAATGCAGACCTATAAAATTTTAGGGCTAGGAACATGGTTCAAGTAGTAAAGTGGTTAACTAACAAGTGTGAAGCCCTGAGTTCAAACCCCAGTACCACCAAAAATATTAAATGAATAAAATAAAATTTAAAAATCTGTGGTGCAATCTGACAATATGTGCTTCCTTACTTAATTCAATGAAAAGTCCACTAAGAAGTATGTTTAAGAACATGCTTAAATTGAATATACTTATACTTCCAGAATGAACTTTCATTTTATAGGGAAAAAAGCAACATCATAAAGGATGCTGTTGAAAAACATCCTAATACATGCAGAATGTAGGATATACTACAAGAAGAATGATTTGAAAATAATGTCATAAGCATCATTTTTCTCAGATTACATAGACTAAAGAGACTAATAATGCTGGGAATGTACATGATATAAAAGAAAAAATTTCAAAACATAAGTAATACATGTAATGAACCCTTTCATATTTATTTATTTACTGCAGAAACTTTGTGTGAATGTGGCAAGAATTCAGTAAGTATTTCTGAATTGACCTGTCTATAATATGAGTGTCTTCTTAGTCCTTCAATCCGTGGCCTTAAAGACAGAGCAAGGAGAAAGATGAAGTTGATATTTAGTATTTGGACTTTACTATAAATGAAATAAAAATGATAGTTTTTTTCTTAAAAGTGAAGTTAGCCAGGCTCAGAAAGCCCAAAATCACATGTTCTCCTTCATATGAGGATTACAGACTTAAAATAAATGCCATAACATTATTGGACATGGGTCACATACTAAGGAGATCATACACAGGAAGAATAGGGAAAGAAAGAAACCTAAACCTTGAATGTGGTTGATGTGTTCACTATAGAAGAGTGAATATAGTAATCCTAAACTGGCAGAGGCCAGTATGGAAGGGACCAGGAAGTAGTGAAGGTCTGGTAGAGATAAACCAGTATGGTTTGCAATACACAAGTGCGTGGAAGCAACACTAGAATTTCTCTGTATAGCTACCTTTATCTCAAACTAACAAAAACACTATGTCTTCATTATTATTTCCTGTGTTTTCTCTTCAACAGAATTGGAATACAAGAGGACCCAATTGGTTCTGCCTGGAAGCAGGGCGGGGGCAAGGGTGGCCCAAATAATGTATATACATGTAAATAAATGTAAAAATGATAAAATAAAAAAGTAAATTAAAGTATAATAAACTTATAGTTCATTTTAGGAAGAAATAGAGGACATTGCTTCAGATGTTCTAATGCTAAAGGGCTAATATTTCATTGCTAAAATGACCAAATTAACTCAGTACACTACAAGAAGCCTCTTCATTTTATATTGTACCACCTTGATGTAGAAGGTCTCTTAACACTTATCTGTAACAGCCTATGCTTTGCCATAGTGCATCAAATATACTACAAATGTATCTGATTAGTTCCTTGCCATACTTTTCATTGTAGAAATACAAATAGCGCAAAGGGAATTATTTCATTTGAATTTGACCCTTACAGATTTTGTTTGGCAAGATTTTGTCATACTACTTTGTGACTGCCACTCCAACGTTTTACTCCTTCTGTGAAAGGAAGTAGTTACTCCTTGACCTCTTTGGACAAGTTTCACCAGAGCCACATTTTTCTCTGTCTCTCCCAACAGCACACAGAGTTCTGCATGTCCAGTGACTAGTAGTCTTATAATTCTCTAGGAAATGTTAATACACATTGTCTCCTGAGCCTGGCAAACAGTGGACCATCCACAGTGTGACTAACTATGTAGTCATGTCTGAAAGTCCAATTATCCTGGGAAACAAACTATTAACCACAATACTCCAATAATTAATACTTTCTTTTGTGTCACTTGGCCTATCCCTCAACTAGTGACTATGAGGTATTTCATCTTGGAAGAACAAGGTGCAGAGCAAAGGTTTCAGTATATCCAGATAATAAATAACATTGACCCTGATAGATGAACAATTACAGTGAAGACTTTCAAACCTAATTTTAAATAATAGTAATAATAAATTACTACCACTGTGGGTAACTTTTCAGCAATATCAATGAAAAGTGATGCACCTCTCCTGTGACTCAACACATCCAATAGAACTAAATGTACATGAGTACTGAAAGATGTGTACAAGGATGGACAACTTTATTTCCATTCTCAAGATGGAAAATATCTCAATTTTCTTTCAATAGTAAAATGGATGGGTATTTAATGGTACATTCATCTATGGAATACTAAACAACAACAAAAAAGAACAATTACCCCTAATGCAAATCAGAAATGAAACAGTCATACTGATAAGCAAGAAGAGCCAACACAAAGATTGCATCTGTATAATACCATTTCAAAGTGAAAAAAAGGCATAACTAATCTATAGTGATACAAGTTATCTTTGTCACCTGAGACTGGGAAAGGACACAGTGGATCCTTCTGTGATGTTGGAAATGGCCTTGGAAGTGATTATTTATCTATCTGTGCCCTGATCAAAAAACACAAAACAAAGGATTAAGATGTGGGATAGAGATCGTAAAAAAGGTTTAATAACTAACTTTATTGAGTGATGCTTGTTTCAATGTAAACATTGAAATTTTCCTGTGTTGAAACTCATTGTTTTCTGCTAGAGAATACTCACTGCCTTGGAGACCCCAGTGAAGGGTAAAGCCACCTACTGTTAGAAAAATGACTTCCCATAATAAACTGCTCCAAGTCCAAGTGTTGTTCTCTGTCTTAATGGATCTCTGATACAATATAATTCTCATTTCCAGGGTATTCTAGATATTTTCTTACACAGCATGACAGCTAATTTGATCCATTTTTTTCCATGGGAGATGAGAGGAGGCTACTTATTTCAAGCTCTCTGAGACTCCCTTAGACTTACGACCTGCAGTAGGGGAATGAGTTTCTTCTTTGGTTAAGTTGTACCTACTTTTATAATATTCTTATAAAAATTCCAGAACCAACTCCTTTGTGAGTACCTTTATTTTAGAGGCAGAAATCAACTCTGGTATAGTCTTATTGAGAACTACATTGTAACTTAAAGTAAACCTACACATGAATACTTTAAACTTCTCCCAGGAATTTATCAACTGAGAGTAAAATAATTATTTTCCTGATTCTGTAGCTGTAACCCTTATTCACTTTGACTATTAATGTAAAGGCAAGAGTAGGTCTTCTTGTCAAATATTATTTTTCATAAGTACCATTAAGAAATGCATCTAATGAAATATTATTGTATAATTGCCTCAGTATTTTATTTATCTGAACTCTATTTGTAAAGTAGATTGATGTTCTTTAGGAGTGCATGGATTTGTAGAATTCCCCTCTCTCTCTTCTATTTTATTAAACACAGTTTTTCTGCTAGAGGCAGAGGTATTTCTGGAGGAATGCAATAAATCAAGCTTTTAGCTCTGCCTCATTATTTTATATACTTCAAGTTGCAACTGGAAATACCTATATAGAAATTTATATAGTTGCATTAAACAACTTTAAACTCAACATGTTTCTTCAAGGACAAGCTAAGTGTTCATATACAGCATGTACTCAATAGCCAAGCAAAAGCACACATCATTTAAATGTGATAATATTTAAAGGGTGAGAGAAAGCTGAGAACTTCCCTAGTTTTCAGTACTTGAACAGAAAATTAGTAATGACAAAAATGTTCTATTGAATACATTTCTTTTTATGGCCCAATTTTTCTGGGTGTTATATTGATCGAAAGTACTTTGGCAACTGAAACTGAACAACAGAATAATGTCCAAGTTCTTACATGTAGCCAGTAGTAGCCTGATGTAGTAATGAAAAGAAAGACAAAACACGTGAGTTATAATATATTAAATATATGGTCAGTACTGGTTAAGCAATATTAAAACAGAGTTTCAAGCTACAAACAGAGAAACATTAATTTATTTCCTTCTAATATTTTCCTCAGGGAAAGATCCAGGCCCAGTGAGGATTTTTTTAAAAATAATATTATTTTCCCACTAACTGAACTTCATTCTGCCAAATTATGTAAGAAAGAATGCTTGAGAGAAAGTATTCTTGAGGAAATGGAAATCTTGTTAGAGTCTTTCTGAAGGCCACCTTGCAAACTGGCACCCTGATTTTAAAAGTGGTCTGTGCATTAATCCAGTTATAATTTATGGTGTGAGGGCAACTACTGAGTATATACTTTCTGAAATGACTGACTGAAAATTCTGAGTTCCTGCTGGTACCTGCTAAGCTATGAAAACCCATTTTAAGTGTAGGAACCAGCAGTACAAATAAAACCTCTGTGGAGTTGGTTATATAAACAAAACCTCTTCTCAATGTACAAGAGCAATTTATGTCACCCAAACATTCTAAAACCATTGTGGCAGATTGAACTTTATGAAATCAATGTATTTATTTTGATGAGAAAGAATGTTTCATCAAATTCTTGTATATTTATATACAGGTAATCTACTATGAGGTGCTGTATAAGTTATTATAAATATTTTGAAGGTTTAAGTCAAATCCCAATCCTATTTCCAGCTCTGAAAATGCAGCTGGATGTTTGTGAATATTTATCTGAATTTAAGTAATATTCATAGTTCAGCTTTTCTTTCATATGGCATTTGTAGGGACCAACAAGCCTAAATTTCACATAGGTGTTTCATTTTTTTTAAATCATCCTGAATATAAATATATTTAATTCTTTGGGCAAACTTATTGACATATCAGAGAATTCGAATTAAACACAGCATATAGGCTGTTACAATGATGTGTTTCATGTTGTTAGTTGTGTTGCATATATACTATATTTATATATAAAATACATGTTATTTATGTAAATAAATAAATAATTTAACATCTATATATAGTATATTGAATAATAATATCATTATGCTTAATATCAAAGATACTAATGGAACCTTTCAAATAAGACTTCTAATATTTCTATAGCATTAATATCTCAATATTCAGAATTTATGACTCGGATTGCAAAAGTTTTCCTCTATATTCCTCATGTAGCAATTACTACAAAAGCAAAACATACAGAAAAATGCCATGATTGTTCACTGCATAGAGAGAATGCATTATTATGAGAACTTTTGGCTTAGTTTGCTTATACATGATCAGTGTTCATCATAACTGCTCCCTATTTGCTATAGAAAAACCAAGTGAATTTCAGATGTGCAGCAGTCAGAATGCAGAACATAGTTCTTTATGCTACATGTTTTTGAAAGAAATAAGATTACCTTTTAGACTAAATTTCTTAGTTGGCATTATCCTCAGAATTAGTGAGATTCTGTTCAACAAATCTAATACACTAGACTCTATGTACATGTTTTAAATAATTCAAACACTGTAACATTGAACTCACTTTAACATGTATAAGCTTGAACATGTAGTATGTAACATTGTATTATATGACACATATTGATTAATCATGACATATATAGATATATATCTATATGGAATAACAATAAGGTTTACAATTTTTGCTTAATTTTATAGCACAAAAGGAAAGTAGAAAGTTGGATAATATATGTAACATACTTTTATTACATATTACAAGTGTACCTTGAGGAATCAAGATGGCTACTAGAGTGCAGAAGCAGACAGCATGAGCTCCATAAATAAAAAATCTTGCTGAGATGCTGGAGCCACACTTGGCAGAAATAAAGCACCAAGAGGAATCAAAACTTCAACACCCTGAACTCCCAACGTGTACAAAGCTTCTCCACGCCACATTACACTGAGAAAACTGAAGGGCTCCGGCACTGCCAGATGCCAGCTCCAAACCTGCTTGGGAGACATCTGGCAGACAAACAGGTGAGCACCAAGTGTCACACAGTATTCCCACAACCACCCCTGGGATAAACCAGCATAGCCCCCTGGACAGACTGAAACCCCGCTCCACAAAAAAAAAATAATAAAAATAAAACTGAATAATAAACAAGGAACTGAAAATGAACATGCATCAGAAGGGGCAGGGTACTGTAAGTGCATCAGAGAAGGGGGGAGGACAAGTAGCTGATCTCCACAAAGACTTTCAATAAACAAATGGTAGAAATGACAGCAGGTGGTTAATAAGCCACTGCCTGAAATAGGGCAGGTAACAGTCCACAAAGCTCATCCACTGAGCCAGTGAGCAACATCCAAAGGCAAACAAAACTGCAAAATTGAAAAACAATCAGCAAACCATCACAACACACTGACAGCATGGAGCTAGCACATGGAGTTCTGATCTTGCCCCAGAGAAAGGGGGCAAGGCAAGGAAAGAAGTCCTCAGTAAACCAACACAGCGAGAAGCCATCTCCAAAGCAGGACTGCTGGTGGGCTACAGAGCTGTTCTCCAGAACCTGAGAACAATATACACACTTGAAATGCCACACCTCACTGAGGCAGGAGTTGACTAAGCAGCTGCCACTGAAAGACAGAAAAAAAAATGGTGACACTTCCCAAGCAACTGGTGAGACTAAGACAGAGCCTCTGCTTAAATACGAACATCAGGACTGGATGCTGAAGGAGTAACACTAGAACTACAAAAACAGAAATTCTATTGATCCTCAACGTGAAATTTTTTTGTAGGTTTGTATGTTTGTTTGTTTTGTTTCCTGTTTGTTTGTGTGTGTGTGTTTGTCCATCTCTCCCTGCTGATTTCTTTGGTTTTTTTTTTTTTTTTGGTTTGGTTTCTTTGGTTTTGTTAGTTTTACTATTGTGAGTTAGCTAATAATAAAGTACATACAGACTAGGGACAGAAATAGCATACACACAACAACCTAAAAACCCAACACACCCACAAAACAAAATTAAACCAAGGGAAATAAACAGGTGACTGAAACCACTATCAAGACTATCAAGAACATAGTTACACAGTACCAAGTGGAGAGATGGGAAGATGAAAAGGGGATGGAAACCATTCTCCCTGCAAAAATAATTTAACACAGGATTCAGAGGGAAATGAAGAAAATGGATACCCCATTACAGACTCCAACAAAACAAAGATAAACAAACCCAAGGAACCCAACAAAGCCCACAAGAATAATCTGAAAGAAGAAATTCTGCAAGTAATCACTTAGAATTTCATGGAGATATTACTAGACATGGCCAACCAAAATGTAAAAGAAGCACTCAAGAAATTCCAAAACCACAAAAATAAAGAATATGAGAAGACACAGAAACAAATAAATGAACTCATAGGAACCCTAAATAAACACCAAAGTGAAACAGACAACACTATAAATAGAGAGATAAATGAACTAAAGATAAAAATTGACAATATTAAAGAGGAAGTGACCCATGATATGGAAAACCGCAGAAAAAAGAATGAAACAGAAATACAAAACAAAATGGAAGGCCACTCCAGCAGACTAGAACAAGTGGAAAACAGAATCTCAGAACTAGAAGACGAAATGGAAATTAAAGGAAAAACTAGAGTGCTATTAGACAAACAACTCAAGACCTGTGAAAGGAATATGCAAGAAATCACGGACTCCATCAAAAGACCAACCCTGGGAATCATGAGCATTGAAGAAGGAGAAAAGGTACAAGCAAAGGAGATTAGTAATACATTCAACAAAATAATAATAGAAAATTTCCCTAATCTCGAGAAAGCTATACCCAATCAGGTACATGAAGCCTCCGGGACACCAAATACACTTGACCAAAATAGAACTACCCCATGACATATTATCATTAAAACAACAAGCACAGAGACTAGAGAAAGAATATTGAAGGCTGTAAGAGAGAAAAAGCAATAACATACAAAAGTAAACCATCAAAATCACAGCAGATTTCTCAACAGAAATCTTAAAAGCAAGCAGAGCATAGAGACAGGTCTTTTGGACACTGAATGAAAATGACTTCAACCCTATGATACTCTACCCAGCAAAACAATCATTCAAAACAGATGGAGCAATAAAAGCCTTCTATAATAAGCAGAAAATAAAACAATGTATGACAACCAAGCCACCACCACAAAGGATTCTTCAAGGAATTCTGCAAACAGAAAATGAAAGCAAACAAAACCATGAAAGGACAGGAAGTACCAAACCACAGGAGAAGAAAAGACAAGGAATCAGAGAGTAACATTGATTCTTCTTCACACAATCAAATCCTTAAACAACAAAAATTTAATGACAGGAATCACCACATACCAATCAATACTAACACTGAATGTTCATGGACTTAACTCCTCCATCAAAAGACACCATTTGGCCAACTGGATTAAAATGGAAGATCCAACAATCTGTTGTTTACAGGGGACCCATCTCATTGACAGAGACAATCATTGGCTTAGGGTGAAAGGCTGGAAGAAGATTTACCAAGCCAATGGCCCCAAAACCAGGCAGGAGTAGCAATACGTACCTTAGACAAAGTGGACCTCAAACTTACACTGATCAAATGAGATAAAGAAGGACTCTTCATACTACTAAAAGGGGAAATATACCAGAAGGAAATAACAATTTCCAACCTATATGCACCCAATATCAGTGCACACAATTTCATCAAACATACTCTGAAGGACCTAAAAACATATATAGACTCCAACACAGTGGTAGTGGGAGACATTAATAACCCCCATCACCGATGGATAGGGCATCCAAATAAAAAATCAATAAAGAAATTCTAGAACTAAATCACATCATAGATCAAATGGATGTAGCTGATGTCTACAGAATATTTCATCCAACATTCTCACAATGTACATTCTTCTCAGCAGCCCAGGGAACCTTCTCCAAAATTGGTCATATTTTAGGGCACAAAGCAATCTTCAGCAAATATAAGGAAATAGTAATAATCCCATGAATTCTATCTGATCACAGTGCATTAAAACTAGAACTCAACAACAAAAACCACAATAGAAAGCATGCAAACAATTGGAAGCTGAGCAACACATTGTTCAATGACCAATGGGTCATTGATGAAATAAAAGAGGAAATTAAAAGTTTCCTGGAATTTAATGAAAATGAAAACATGACCTAACAGGACCTATAGGATACAGCAAAGGAAGTCCTAAGAGGAAAGTTTATAGCCATGAGTACATATATTAAATGGACAGAAAGACCGCAAATCAATGAAATAATGCTACATCTCAAACTACTAGAAAAGCAAGAACAAGCAAATCCCAAAACAAGCAGAAGAAAATAAATAATAAAAATAAGGGCTGAAATTAATGAAATATAAAAAATTAAAATATACAAAGAATCAATGAACCAAAAAGCAGGTTCTTTGAAAAAATAAACAAGATTGACAGACCCCTGGCAAATCTGACTAAAATGAGGAGAGAAAAAACCCCAATCAGTAAAATCAGAAATGCAAAAGGGGAGATAACAAGAAACACCACGGAAATCCAGAAAATCATCAGAGACTACTTTGAGAACCTATGTTCCAATAAAAAAAGTCTTGAAGAAATGTAAAAATTTCTAGATACTTATGACCACCCAAAATTGAACCAAGAGGTTATTAATCACCTGAATGGATTTATAATTGAAGCATCAATAAAGAGTCTCCCAAAACAAAAAAAGTCCAGGACATGATGGATTCTCTGCTAAATTCTATCAGATGTTTAAAGAACTAATACAAACCCTCCTTAAACTGTTGCACAAAATAGAAAGGAAAGGAACACTGCCTAACTCATTTTATGAAGCCAACATTACTTTCATCCCAAAACCAGACAAAAACATCTCAAAAAAGGAGAACTATAGGCCAATTTCCTTAATGAACATCGATGCAAAAATCCTCAATAAAATAATGGCAAACCGAATCCAACAACACATCAGAAAGATCATTCACCAGGACCTAGACAGCTTCATCCCAGGGATGCAGGGATAGTTCAACATGCACAAATCTATAAATGTAATACATCACATTAATAAAAGTTAGAGAAAAACCACCTGATCATCTCAACAGATGCAAAAAAAGCCTTCAATAAGATCCAACACCACTTTATAATAAAAGCTTTATGAAAACTAGGAATAGAAGGAATGTCCCTCAACATTGTAAAGGCTATATGTGACAAACCTATAGCCAAAATCATACTGAATGGAGAAAAACTGAAACTATTTCCTCCTAAAATCAGGAATGAGACAAGGGTGCCACTCTCCCCACTCCTATTCAACATAGTACTGAAATTCCTAGCCAGAGCAATTAGGCAAGAAGAAGAAATAAAAGGAATACAAATAGGTAAAGAAACTGTCAAAATATCCCTACTTGCAGATGACATGATCCTATATCTTGCAGACCAAAAAAACTCTACCCAAAAACTTCTAGGCACCATAAACAGCTACAGCAGGTGGCAGGATATAAAATCAACTTACAAAAATGATTACCTTTTCTATGCACCAACAAGGAACAAACTGAGAAGGAATATATGGAAATAATTCTATTTACAGTAACCTCAAAAAAAATCAAATACCTAGCAGTAAACTTAATAAAGGATGTGAATGACCTCTACAATGAGAACTACAAACCCCTGAAAACAGAGATCAAGGAAGACTACACAAGGTGGAAAGATCTCCCATGCTCATGGAGTGGTAGAATCAACATAGTAAAAATGGCTATACTACCAAAAGCAATGTACATGTTTAAGGCAATTCCCATCAAAATCCCAATGACATTCATCACACAGATTGAAAAATCTACCCTAAATTTCATTTGGAAACACAAGAGACTATGAATAGCCAAGGCAATACTCAGCAAAAAGAGCAGTGCTGGAGGTATCACAATACCTGACTTCAAACTATATTACAAAGCAATAGCAATAAAAACAGCATGGTACTGGCACAAAAACAGACATGAAGACCAGTGGAACAGAATAGAGGAACCAGATACGAATTCACACAGCTACACCCACCTACTGGGAAAAATGGTTGTCCATCTGCAAAAAAAATGAAACTAGATCCATGTTTATCACCCTGTAGTAGCATCAACTCAAAATTGATCAAGGATCTTAATATCAAACCGGAAACTCTGAAATTAGTACAGGAAAGATCAGGAATGCTCTGGAAGTAATAAGTATAGGCAAGGACTTCCTCAATAGAACCCCAGCAGCTCATCAACTAAAAGAAAGGATGGCAAATGGAACTACATGAAATTAAAAACTTCCGCACAGCAAAAGAAATGGTCTCTAAATTGAAGAGACCACCCACAGAGTGGGAGAAAATATTTGCCCAGCTATACATCAGACAACAGACTGATAACCAGAATATACAGGAAGCTCAAAAAACTAAACTCCCCCAAAATCAATCCACCAATAAGGAAGTGGGCAACTGAACTAAGCAGAACATTTTCAAAGGAAGACTCCAAATGGCCAAAAACACATGAAAAAATGCTCACCATCTCTAGCCATAAAAGAAATGCAAATCAAAACCACGTAGGAAACCCAAAACTTAAAAGTGTTTGATGTCCCCACTGCAGAGGAGCTAATACAGTAAACTTAAAGTGACAAAGGTAAATATGGGAAGGTGACCGGGATGTTGTGAAAAGGTCAGGTAGAGATGAATCAATACGGGTTGCAATACACTTGTGCATGGAAGCAATGTTAGGAATCTCTCTGTATAGCTATCCTTATCTCAGCTACCAAAAATACTTTCTTTGTCTTTCTTATTATTGCTTATGTCCTCTCTTCAACAAAATTTGAAAAAATGGCAGAACAGGTTCTGCCTGGAACCAAGGGTGGTGGGGAGAGGAAGGGGTGGGGGGCAAGGGTGAAAAATGGCCCAAACAATGTGAATAAATGCACATGTGAATAAATGAATTAAAAAAAAACAAGTGTATCTCAGTAGAATATTGATAGAATAAATACATTCACTATGCTCTAGAATCTCATGCAATACAATACATTAACCAATTGCAATTTTGATGCTCATACATTGTTTTAATATAGATTTTTGAAAATGAAATTGTAGGCAAATATGCCTTACAATGTTTGTCTACTTTGGATCATTTTTCTGTTTGATTAGTAGCTTGCCATGTCTGTGTGAAGAAATATTTCAGTAGTTAAAGAAATTACTATATTTTGCCTACTGTATAATCAATTGAGACAATTAAACATAAGAAAACATTCACTTTTATATTGTGAGATTTTATTTGCTAATGATTATGGTTCTAGCAAATAAATGAACACTGCTTGGTTACAATTTTTCTTCTTATTGTTAAACATTATTATAAAAAAACAAACATACATATTCAGTGATTTTTGCATGTCAGGCTCACTTATTAAATAATCTTCTATAAATTGCATTCAAATACATAATGACAAATATAAATGTTCTATTATCATCATTTTTCTTCTTCCTTCTTTCTTTCTTTCCTTCCTTCCTTTCTTTTTCTTTCTCGGGTCTATTTTTGGTGGTTCTGGGAGGCAAACCCAGGACCTTCTGCATGCCGGGCAAGCACTCTATCACTGAGGCACATCCTCAGACAACCATCCCCATTTCTGTAGGATGACAATTACACAGAGAGGTGGAGTAATTTGCCTAAGTTCATAGTAGATGTGGGTGAAAATTAAAGCCCAAATTTGATTCAGACTTTATAGTCTACAGAATGCAGTACTTTGTGCTCATCTTTGTGTTTTGGTTGGATATCTACCACAATTTTTTTTATAGACAAAGAAAGTTAAAATTAGAAAAGCAAAGATAGTTGAGCAGCTTATAGTGACAATGTTGAGATTTCTACCAATATAAGAAAAGCTAAAAGTCATCAGATTTTCTGGATTAAACTTAGATTAACTATGTTTTCTAAGTATAAGAACTTCTTAAAGAAGATAAAATCACTTTCATGGAATGATTTCTTGCCTACAATAGGCACATTGGTCCATTTTTAGCATCATTATGGATATGCCTTGAAAAATAAGTTGGTAATTTAAAAATGAACATAAATGTAAAATAGATACTGACTTATTCACCTTAACTCACAACATCCAGAATTCCAATGCTCCTAATGTGAAAAAAAATGTATGTTTATTAACTTTGGCAAAGTTTACTTTTCAGAATATTTAAAACCCAAAGGATTTTTATATATTTACTTCATACTAGATTGAATTTTCTTAACTGGCAATAAGATAATGCATAAAAATGAGAATACATGTTTTCTTTGATTTTGTTTCTGTTTCCAAATTAAAGTTTTTTCAGCAGATAGCATGTTCTTCGTATAGCAATTAATAAATGTTAAATGGTTAATGTCTTCTGAAAATGCATTTTTCTAAAGCAGAATGAAAGCTCAACTGAATTACATGCTGATTTTTAAATGTCATTTGGTTTCCCATGGGTATTTTCTTTGACTTAAAATTATTCACAATGGGAATAATTGTCTACTTGCTAGAATATATTCATCCACATGGTTAAAATGTAGTGTTTGTTTATACACATACATGTATATATGTGTGTGTGAAACTATAGTATATCAAGTAAATGATTACCTTCTGATTTGTCCTTCAAAATGAAATGTTATATAACATATATTCTTATGGCATCTCAACTTCAAATTATTATAGAACTCAGTGAAATATAACAGAAAAGGTAATTTGGGAAAGTGATGTTACTTCCGATAAAGACACAGACTACCTGCTGATTGTGCAGTCAAATAGTTGTTATAACACAGAAAGTTTTCATTTTCACAGTCCTGCTTTTACTGTAAGTAAATCTCCCATTCTACTAAGATCTTCCACACCAGGTTGTGTGCTTTCTGAGTTACTGAATGGTGCTTTCTTCTACTTAGCTGCATAAATAGACATATGAAGTCATCCTTCATTCCATCCATTCCATTCTAGTCACATACGTCACACCATCTTATTGATATCCTTATCATAAGAATATCCAACCTCTGCCATCCTCTTCTATCTGAATGGAAAACATTTATTTCTCACACTTAGCGTATCTGGTAAGCTCAAGTTTGAAAGTAGCATCAGATTATTTTTTCCCTTTCTCACCTTATTTTACATTTTTAATTGACACATAAAAACTGTACAGATTTGTCAGCTACCTTGTGAAGTTTCAGCGCATGTATACATTGCTAACGTTCAAATCCGAGTAAGCATAACAGCCTCAAATATTTATTAGTGTTTGAGCCTGATGTATGCTATCCTCCCTTCTCTTAATTAATGCTCAGTTACAGAGAACACATAGATACACCGAATATTCACAGGTGCCAGGAGTCAGTGGCTCAGGAGGCAGAGATCAGGAGGACTGCGGTTTGAAGCCAGCCCGGGCACATAGTTTGTGAGACTCTATCTCAGAAAATCCATCACAGAAAAAGGGCTGGTAGAGTGGCTCAACGTGTAGGCTCTGAGTTCAAGCCCCGGTACTGCAAAAATAAATAAATAAATAAATATTCACATTTGCAAGCTTTTTATTTTATGTTTTGTTGTTTCTTTTTAGTTCATCATACAATGTACAATAGGAATGGAGATTCACTTTTGCCCAATGTACAGGTAGAAAGAAGATTTAGTCTCAATACTCAGCTAAGAAAATTAGTATTTACAAATAGTTGTACCACATCATTTTTTTGGTCTTCCCAATCCTCTTGTTCCCAATCTTTCAATGGATGTCCTTTAAAAAATATTGATGAACTATCTACTGGCATCTGGTACTGATGAAGCAAACAATCAACAGGTGTCATGGGACATGTGTCTTAGACTCAACATTACTTCACAAGCTGTGATTTCACAGAAACACCAAAATATATGGGCAAGTGAAGACAACAAAAATCCACCCACTGTAAGATACATATATCTGAAATAAATCACTAGAATGACACAAGGTCACTAGAACATTGAATGATCATATAGACAAGACTTCCCCATCCTTTATGATCATAGCACCATCCTTCAGGTCACAGTTGTGCTCACATGGTGGTCTCTTTCCTCTTCTGAAACTGGAGGAAAAGGCTTAAGGTTGTGCCATGCTCAGGTGTCTCAGCATGCACAGAACTACACACTTGCCCATTCAAGGACAGTCTTGGAAGACAGTGTGTAATCCTCTCTTTGGGAATGCAGCTGGTGAAACTGTCAAGGGGATGATAACTAACGCTCATGTCCTTGACAGAAGATTATGGACCCACTCCCCAAATTTATTAATTCATTTAATTTTTGGCAGTACTGTGGTGTGAACTCAGCGCCTCATGCTTGCTAAGCAGTTGCTTTACCACTTTAGCCACTCTGCCAGTCATGTTTTGTGTTGGGTATTTTCAAATAGTCTCATGAACTATTTGCCTAGGTCTGGCTTCAAACCACGATCCTCCTGATCTCTGTCTCCTGAGTAGCTAGGATTAGAGAGGCATGAGCCCTTCATTTAATTATTTATATCAGTACAGCTTGTAAATTTATGTTTTACTGTCAAGGCTTTAATTAATACTCTCAGTTTTTATTTGTTCCTTAAATTCTTTTCTTCCTTTATTGTTGTGCTAGGTGGGGGTACACTGTGGCATTTACAGAGGTTTTTACGATGTATCAAATATAGCACACATGAATTCACCCCCTTTACTTTTCTCCTTTAACCCCTTTCCCCCTCCCTCCGATTCCTGGAGTAATTACAACAGGAGTAATTTTTGCATTTACATACATGTGTACACATGGTTTGTACCATATTTACCCTCCTACCCTATCTCCCCATAAACTCCCCTCCCCACTGATAGCACTCCCCCTGTGCAGGACTTGTTCAGTCCTCCTGTTCTCCAATTTTGTAGAAAAAAAAAAGAGAGAAAATAAAATGAAAAACACTACATTTTAGCTTGTTTGAGATTAAGGTATCTACACAGGGAGTGGGAGTTTCCTTATGATATTTCCATGTGTAGATACCTTAATCTCAAACAAGCTAAAATGTCATGTTTTTTCCTTTCCCCAATTCATTCTGTCTTAGTCCCTTTCTTATGATAGTTTCAGTTGGTTTAAGATTTTTATGTTTTCTTTTATAAACAGTATATAAACCATATTCAAGTGCTTAGCTTCCCTACCCCTCCTGTGCATGACCTCCCCTTAGTGTGACCAGTGTTTCATTATATTAGGCCTACATTCCACATTTGAGAGAATACATATGGTTTTTGACCTCCTGAGCCTAAGTTCACATAAGATGATGTTCTCCATTTACCTGTGAATGACAAAATTTCATTCTTCTTTGTGGCTGAGTAAAATTCTATTGTATATAAATATATTTCTTATTCCATTCCTCAGTAGTGGAGCATTTTGGCTGTTTCCATAGCTTGGCTATTGTAAATAGCGTTGCAACAAACATGGGTGTGCAGGTGCCTCTGGAGTAGCCTGAGTCCCAATCCTTAGAGTATGTCTCTAGTAGTAGTATTGCTTGATGATATGGCAAGTCTATTTTTAATTTTGTCAGGAGCCTCCATTCTGTTTTCCATAGAGGTTGTAGTAGCCTATAGTCTCACTAGCAGTGTATGAAGTTTCCTTTTTCCCACTTCCTCACCAATATTTGTTGTACTTTGTGTTCTTGATGGTAGCTATTCTAACGTGACTAAGATGGAATGTTAATGTGGTTTTGATTTATATTTCGTTTATGGTCAGGGATGGTGAGCATTTTATCATGTGGGGTTTTTTTTAGCCATTTGGACTTCTTCCTTTGAAAAGACTGTTCAGTTCATTTGCCCATTTCTTGATTTTGGGGAAGTTTAGTTTTTTGAGTTTCCTGTAGATTCTCTTTATCAGTCCCTTGTCTGATGTATAGCTGGCAAAGATTTTCTTCCATTCTGTGGATGACCACTTCTTACATTGTGCAGAAGCTTTTTAATTTTATGTAGTCTCATTTATTGATCCTTCAATTTAAAGACCACTTCTTACATTGTGCAGAAGCTTTTTAATTTCATGTAGTCTCATTTATTGATCCTTTCTCTTAGTTGCCGAGCCATTTGAGTTCTACTGAGGAAGCTATTGCTGACATCTATTGCTTCTAGTGTATTCCTGCTCTTTCCTGCACTAGCTTCAAGGTTTCAGGTCTTATATTAAGACTTTTAATACACTTTTAGTTGATACTTGTACAGTGATAAACATGGATCTAGTTTCAGTTTTCCACAGGTAGATATCCAGTTTTCTGAGCAACATTTATTGAAGAGGCTGTCTTTTCTCCATCTTATATTTTTGGCATCTTTTTCAAAAATTAGGTGGGGATTGTAGCATGGATTCATATCTGGGACTTCTGTTCCAGTGATCTTCATGCCAGTACCATGTTGTTTTTATTGCTAAGGCTATGTAGTATACTTTGAAGTCAAGTATTATTATACCTCCAGAATTGCTCTTTTTGCTCAGTATTGCCTTGGCTATTTGTGGTCTTTTGTATTTTCAGATGAAATTTAGGATTAATTTTTTAGTCTTCATGATGGATGTCATTGTGATTTTGAAGAGAATTACATTGAACATGTAGATTGCTTTTGGTAGTACAGCCATTTTTACTATGTTGATTCTACTAATCCATGAGCATGGGAGATCTTTCCACATTCTGTACTCATTGATTTCTTTCTTCAATAGTTTGTAGTTTTCCTTGTAGAAGACATTCACATCCTTTGTTAAGTTTATTCCTAGGAATTTGGTTTTTTTGAGGCTATTGTAAATGGAATTGTTTTCCTATATTCTTTCTCAAATTTTTTTGCCTATTAACAGAGTTCTTGATGACATGCATCCCCTCCCCATCTTTCTTGATGTGTCCCATAGGATTTTTCATTTTAGTTTTGGTGTGAAGGCTGGTCATCAGCTCAAACACCTTCCCCCATCCAAGGTATCTAAAGCTGCAATCAGGTAGTGACCATCAGGTAGTCATTGAGCTGCTCAGTGACTTGCCTGATCTCAGGCTTTAGGCACTGCAGGAGAACCATATCTCTCTGCAGTCCATTGAGTTACAGGGAGGACCTTTGTCTTCATCTTCCCCTTTCTTCTTTCATCCTTGTCTTCCTTCTGCTGTTTCTTCCACTCCCACTTCTCTTTCTCCTTTACTGGTGTAGCACTGGGATGTCTACTGGGGCCTTCAGATTGATCAGGTTGACTTCATTGAGATCTGGCTCCTTTAAAAATGCATTCAATTCAGAAATGTTCCTGGGAAAATAGCTACTGAAGCAGTTTTCTCTTTTGGTACCTAGGTTAGCACACAACATATCTACCTTGGCTTGGGCTTCAGGCTGGACTCTGAGGATGGCTGTGGCTGAGGTGGGTCACCTAGTGCTGCAAGAGGAGCCAGGCAGGAGGGAACACTTGAAGAGAAAGAAGAGCTGGCAATTGACATGGCCTTCCTGGGCAGTGAACTTGTTTTCATTTTGGCTTTGGGGTTTTTTTTTGTTTGTTTCCAATCCTTTTTCTTTCTGACACCACAAAATACTCCAAGACCCATTTTGCATTTTTCCCAAAACAAATACACATTCAGGCATTTCTCCAAGAAACCCTAACCCTTTTGATAGAAGAATGATATTTAAATCTAAGATTTAGTTGCCAAGTGTTCCTCTTGTTGTGGTGTCATTTTTCCACAGATTTTCAGCAGACAGAACTAGGAAACACATACATGTGTTTATACAAATTCATTTCTACATTTTACCTATCATTATTTAGCTTAACCTGAGTTTACACTGCTATATCTGATTCCAATTCAACAACACAGCATTCGTCTGGCATTCTTCTTTCTTCTTTTCTCAGACACCTGGCTTTCATTATGTGTAATATATTTACATTGATGACCAAAGATAGAATACATGTAAAGTAGTTTCAGAATTGCTAATCAGTACTGCATGTGAGAAACAAATTTACGAACTGGAGTTCAGTATTTGTTTACAGATTTTGTTTTAGTCTTAGGTTATCTAGCTCAAACACAGTTTTACAAAGTTGGCTCAGATGGCTCCTACGTACCTAATGTTAAGCACAGTCCACATTCAATCTTAGGCTTCCTAAACATTCAATTTAATTATTGTTTGTTTTTTTGTTTGTTTGCAGTATTGTGGCTTGAACTAGAGACCTTTTGCTTTTTAGGAAATTTCTCTAGCCATTTGAGCCATACTCCAAGGCTTTTTTTGCTTTCATTTATTTTTCAAATAAGGTCATACTTTGCCTTAAATAGCTTCAGTCTGCTTTCTCCAACCTCTGCCTCCCATATAGGTGGGATTAAGTCATGCTAGTCTCTCTGTTTGATTTTTTGGAAACTGCATATAATAACTGTTACTTTTTATAGCTTATATTTTTGTGAATTTTATAAATGTGTGTGTCTACTATAACAGTACTCTACACAAATGTTCTATCATAACAAATAGTTCATGGTTTTCCTTTCTTCTAATTCCTTTAATCTCTGTTTCTTTTTCATGTGATTTACTATTCGTATTTGGCATGTTATGTATTACTTTAGCACAAACTCTTTTTGCTCTTGTATTGTTTCCATTTCTTACTCACTTCTCATTTTTTTGTTCAATTTCCCAAAATGACACAATTTTCCTAAATGTCTTAAGCCACTTATTTTATTTCCTTCTGCTATCTTCCAGCCACCTGACTGAATTTCCGCATGCTAACTTCATGATTTTCCAGAAAGATGATTCTTTTATTATGCAATGTTAAATTTATGTTTTAAACATCATCTGTAGAATAGCATATATTTCTAGTCTTCTGCTAGTCAATGTGTTTTCTTTATATTTAAACCCATTTGCTTTTACTATCTTTATAAAAATGCTGTTATCATTTTTTTCTTTTATTGTTGGACTAGGGTTGGCACTCAGGGCTTCATGCTGGCAAAGCAGGTAATCTACCACTTGAGCCACACCTCCAGACCATTTTGCTCTGGTTGTTTTGGAGATGGAATCTCTGAACTGTTTGCCAGGGCTGACCTTGAACCACAATCTTCCATATTTCAGCATCCTAAGTAACTAGAATTATAGCCATTCTTTTTCATTACTCATCATTGGATGATCATTTCATTTTACCAGTATCACGTTTTCTATGCTGTGAATGGGCTAGAAGAGCTTAGCTGGCAGATGCAATTTCACAATTCAAAGGGCCTCTTTTTCTTTTTTTAATCAGTTGCCACAAGACAAGCTCAATAAAACCAAAAAATACTACCTTTTTTTAGCTATGACTTATATGTGTGGTGTTACTGAAATAAATTCCTCTGAAATAAAATGGTCTTCCATAGCTTCTGCTACTTCATGCTCCCTCTGGTTCCATGACTGATGCTCTTCAGTCTGTATTACTTACTTTTCAAAAATACAAATTTTGTCAGCACTCTGTGAGCCCAGCTCTGTGAGCTGGCTCAACATTGAATTTTTTCCCAACTTTCCCACAAACCACCTTAAGTAAACATGGCAGATATTAACTTTATAAAAATAAAACTTGAAACTGGTAGAGTTTATGACCAAACAGCAGAAGTGAATATCCATATTAGATGATTCTGCCAGAGAAATCTTCCCTCTATGTATACCTGTTATCACCCATATATGTTTGGATTTAAATCAAAATACATTTCTCAGATATACTGTTTTAGTAAATGACGCTATTATTCTCAAAGTCTGGAGTTTAGTGTTTAGTTCTTATTTTGTAAGTAATTAACTATATGAAGTTGGGTAACTATTTTGACCTTTCTGTGTATTGATTTTTTTCATTTGCTAAGAAGAGATTCCACCTGGTTAGCCTCAAGTTCCTTCTAACTGCGACTAACATTAACTTTTTTTTTCTTTTGGCAAAATTCAATTGCATTACAAATCTTAAAATTGGATTTACCCGACAGACAGTCTATGAAATTGGCTGTTGGGAGCACAATTGCCAGTTGTACCATCAGTAATTAGTTGCTTCACTGAAAATGCATTACTTTTTATAAAACCTTCCTCCCCTCCCCTAGAGATGATGGCATTTCTCAGGGTAAACTGCCTTTTCTATTTAATGCATTGTTAAAACCCAAGCAAGTATAAAGATAGGGCTTTTTTCATCATAATTTCATGCTTTATTTGGCTTTAGACTACAGCTGCAGAATTACTATAAAGACATTCTGTGTCGAATGCAGGTGAACTACAAGATGAAATTTGCTCTTATTGTACAAATAAGGAGCAGTATACAATAAGCAGCTGCAATTACAATGTATGATTACAAGATGAATTGAATTTCAACTATTGATTCATTCATCTTGTTTTCAGTCAGAAATAATAGTCTGCCTGAAGATGCTACTTTAATTTGCTAAGTAATAGATTGGATGAGTAATCTCAGATTTCTAAATTTGTATGGTTAGGCCTGTGTTCAGGTTACTTTCAGGTAAATGCTGAACCTTTTTGTTTGTTTGTTTGTTTTTTATCCATAGGATATTATTCTTTTTAAACTGTCAGCTCAAGGCTGAAATCCTGTCTGGAACATGAGAAATAGGTGACCATTTCTGCAGGTCTAGTGCTCACCTCAGCAGCTTTCCGAAGACCCCAGTGGCAGAATCAAATTACCAGAGAGGTCAGGAAGTGACTGCCCCTGGCAGTGTGGGCCACGCAGGTGGCCCATCATCGATGCAGCTATATATTTTTTATCAGCATTACACAGATGGCCAAAACTGCCAAGAGTGGTTATGATTGGCCAGCCCACCCACATTTCAACCTGTAGATTATTGACAGCTCACAAGATTCCCAAGGCTTACTAAAAACTGACCTGTTAATAATCAATCAATTTTAGCTACTTATTTACTTTGAAAATATTGTTGTTAGATTCTTTCCACTTTATTTGTAGTATTTTCTATATTTGAAGGTCTTTCTGCTGTGATGAAATATACACACACCACTTCACACACACATATACACATGCACACTTTTATAGAGTACTTGTCATTGTTTTTTTAATTTCATTTACTTATTTTTTATTATTGTTGTAACAGGGGTACATGGTAAAATTTAAGAAAGTTCTTACAATATATCATGTTGAATTCACCCCCTCCATCATTCTCCTTTTTCCTCCCCCCATTACTAGAACAGTTCCAATAGGTCTTGTTTTCCCATTTTCATACATGAGTACATATTTCCACTACATTCACCCTCCTACACCTTTTTCTTATATCCTCCCTCCTCCCATTGGTACAAAGCCCCAGACAAGACCTATTTTGCAATCCTGTTCTTTGTTTTTGAAAACAAAATGACATTTTTGTTTCTTTAAGATAGCTATCCGGGGTGTGTCATTGTAATTAAAAAGATTTATTTTTTAACATCATGAGACTGTAGTAATTCAAATGTATTTTTATTGAGCTCTTCATCAATGTTTTATGAAAACTCAATTTTTATTTGAATTATCCCTACAGGCTTTAATTTTGCTTTTGCTCACTGTCATCTGTAATCACATCTCTGAACCATGCTTGTGAATATGAAGTTGTGACAATATGGCCACTTTTTCCTTTCACAGATATAGCACTGCTTGGATTGATTTATATGTCTAAATTCTAAGTAGAAAACTGGAATTGAACGTTTATATGTAAATACATTTGATCATTTTCTAATCATTCAATGCATGGTTGAAAAATGGTTTTGCAACTAAATTCATGTTTTGGCAACAAGATATTTATTTCTTTTTGTAATATAACTGACACAATGTATTTTGTAATTCATTTGAAGAGCGGGCAAAGAGGAATAAAATAAGTCTATACATAAGTCATGAATAATATGTATGACTATGAGAATGCATGTGACTTAGAGCTCAAATGTGCCTTTTATTTTCATATTATTTAAGTATTTGATTCACTGTAAGTGCTTATTTCCATTTCCATTTGTAGTTACTCTGAAAGTCCTTCCTGGAGCAGCATATTTCTTATGACTTTGCCAAAGAATGCAGCTTGTACAAATTAGTAATTCATTTAAAGCATCTCCCTTGTACAGGACATTTTTAGCAATTTTGTTCAAGATCACTACTGCAGTTGTTTAGATTTGAATCATATGGAACTTAAACAGAAAGGCTGCAGGTAAATGCAGTCATAGTTGCTGGCAGCTTATAATACCTTTGAGATGTCTGTAAAATATGCTTATATTGGAAATCTCAGAGAAAGGGAGCAAGCGTTAATGCATAATGCTGTAGTGCAGTATGAATAAAGGGAAGAAAGTAGACTTTGTATCTTCCTTAAAAATGTAACTCATTATCTAACATTCCTTCTAATTCATTAACAATACAACCTCTTATCTAACATTTAGATCTATTGTCAATAAGTCAAAGAAGTATATTAGAAGTATATTAGTCCCTAGTTTTGAGAGAATTGCTTCAGTTTTGATCACTAAGTATCTATAATATAATTCTGTGAGAACACTTCATGTTAAGAGCTAAATGTATAAATGCTTAAATTATACAAATTTAACAGTTTTCACATTGTGTAACTTCTTATTAACTCATAATTTTAGGATATAGTCTGTAAGGATTGTTGAGGGCTTAAAATATAAATATAAAATATAAATACTATTAATATTAAGTGATTAAGTCTCATAAAGGTGAAACTCCCCTGCATTAAGATTAATTTAACAAGGTTATTATAGAGATAGCTATTTAATGGAGATGCATGGGTATGGGAAGGATTATGTCTTTAATTGTAGGAATAAGTATTGTCGTTTCAAATTAAAACAATCTCAAGTTGAAAATTGAGCATCTTTATTTGTTAAAAGCATGGTCTTCTATAATTAAGCACAAAACATTCTTTCATTCTAATCTATATTTAATTTCAAACCTCTTTCCATTAAGTGCCATTATCCAACTGTTCATCAAAATACCAATACTTTCTGTATAAGTAATTATTAGTGGTGAATATTGATATTTTCCTATTTTAGTGGATTAATTGATATCAGTGCATCTTATGATACCATTTAATATTGTCATCAACACATGATTCATGCCGTGTGTGTTATTTATCCACACATAAAATCAAAACACTTTTTATAAGAGTCGCTGTGATATATTGCAAGAATTTTGTGTGTTATAGCATATAGCCTGTTCTGGAAACTTCTACATGCAGTTGAGGTGTACAGTCACCATGTTGTTTGGTAGAGACTGGAGAACTGTCCCTTCAGTAACTTTGGTTGAGAAAGTTCCTTGTCTTCTGCATCCCTCCTGGTTTTTTGTCTAATTTTATAAATCTATTTTTGAGATTCAGATGTTGAAATCTCCAACTACTCTTTTGAACTGTTTTTTTTTTTTTTTCCTTCATTTCAGGAGCTCTTAAACTAGTTCATGTATAAACAATCTTTGGTATATATATACAATAGAATATTACTCAGCAATAAAACCAAATAGTACAGACACTTTGCACAATACCTTTTCAGTTCCTTATAAATTCTTATATGATCATTATTTAATGTAATACCACTACTGTGATTTCTATTAAGAAAATAAAAACATATCCACACAAAAACTTACATGTGAATATTTTTAAGTGATTTTATTCCTAGATACCAAGAACAATAAAAAAGACAACACTACTGTTACAATATTATAAGTTTTAAATTTATAATTTTAAATAAATAAGACCATTATAATAGTAGATGCTGCATTATTTTATTTATTCAACAATCTCAAAAAGTCAAATCATTAGTGAAAAAACTAAGATCATAAGTTATAAGGAAATGGTAATGGAGGTGAGAGTTTGAGATGCATGGGGTAATGGGATTTAGCCATGTTGTCTCTTCACAACAGTCATTATTATATGATCACATGCATTTATCAAAGTACATTGGACTTTACACCAAAATATTAATTACAATGTATTTAAATTATATTTTGATAACCCTGACTTCAAAAAATTGCTTGAGACATACAGTCTTAGCCTCGGGTATGATACAAATGTAACACACTTGCACAGTTAAAATGACCTCATGAGAATGACATGTATTACATGAAGCAGGTTTCCATTTCTTTTTATTAACTGTACAAACACAGTAGTGCTTATCACATTTAAACTGAAAATAATTTTCCCATGAGTTAACTACACTAGAGCAGTTCTTGCCATATACTGACTAACCAGACAATGAAAAGTTGTTGAAGTGGTAGTTAGAAAAATATTTCTCACAGCTGGAGGTATAGGTCAGTGGTAGCACTTGTCTAGCATGTGCAAAGTCCCTAAGTTCAATCCTTAGCATCACACAAACACACAAAATTTCTCACATCATGGGCCACTCAATTTCAGGTTCTATATGCAGAATCTGTGTATATAGAGTCTATTCATACTTTCCATACTAGATTGAGTGCACAACTGTTTTAAAATATTATTTACAGATATAGGACTCAAGATTATAACATTTATGTGCAAATTGGACAGGAATGATATCAATTACTTACATTCATCCAGGTTACTTTTATGATACAACCTTGATATAGTGCACACTTATAACACTCCTAAACAATGCATGTGTTTATAAATCTACACATCCTAATAACATCCTATAATCTATCCTTACCTTGACGATTTATTTTTACTGGGTTCTCATATAAATATATATTGTTGGTAAGCCCCTACCATTAACTTTTTAGATGTATTCAAAGGAAGCCCAGGGGTTGGAGATTTAGCTCAGTGGAAGAGCGCTTGCCTGGCAAGTGTAAGGCCCTGAGTTCGGTCCCCAGCACCGGAAAAAAAAGGAAAAAAAAAAAAAATCAAAGGAAGCCCAAAGGATTGAATGTATACAACACATAGGAGCAAGTCCTATTAAAAGTGTTGTTTTAATAGTTTTAACTACATTTATTATTTTCTGGCAATCATATTTTCATAAAATTTCTTATTTGGGCTATGTACTTTTGACTTAATATATTTCTGCTCTAGGTAGTCTTCATTTTTGATACTTAATATTTCATAGTGTATTATTTAAGTCATTTTACATTTTTGTCTTGATATTTTATCTTCCAATTTTAAGCAAAAAAATGTTAGAACATCCCTTGTCTGTGTAGCTTTCACTTCATTTTAGAGCAAAATCCAACAATTTTAAGTAATTCTAGTAGCTCGTACTTCTAGTACCTGTGTGTGAGTGTGCCTGTGTATATGTTGATGTGTTGCACTTTTGCTGGTGCTGGTCACTCTCATTTACAACTACTCACACATTGTTACAAAATTATTAGACACAGAATACAGGTTCACAGAAAAAAAAACTATCATATTCCCCCAAAATGTATGTTACATGACTTTATTAGACATCTAAGGCTATGTAAGTTTTTACTTTCTTTGAGACTATTATTTTTATGCACATCTTGAAATGTAATTCCATAGCTTAATTTCAAAACCTGCAGAAACTATTTTAAGTGCTTTTTAGACTATTAACCAACTCAATTCACATAATTCATGATATTTATGTTATATTTCAGATGAGGACAGTGAGGAAAGAACCACAGGATAGCAAAAAGGAAACATAATGTTTGATCTTATGGAGTCTAGCTCTGATACTACTATCTTTATCATCATCCTCTGATTTCTCTCACCTAAAATGATAAACATTATTTCTGTTTCAACTTCTTTAGGAAAGAATGAAGAAATAGTATGACATACTATTAAAAGGTGACCCTCAATGTTACTATTTTTTCAAATTTAGAAAATCATATCAATTTTACTTTAATAGCAAGCTTCAGTGATTCATTTTTTGGCTTCTTTCCTAAATATTTAACTCCATATTATATAAATAATTTCTCTTTAAAACTCAGTTTAATGTTCTATAATATATAAACAAAGTATATAATTACAATAAGAGTTACCATGAGGATTAAGGTCTTCAAAGACAAGTCCCAATCAACTCACTAATGAGTGTATACAGATGAGATGACTGAGATGGTCTCTGGGATCTGTGACCATAACTGAGCCTAGTTTTAGAGGAGTGAAGATCGAGATTTAACCCAGATTGTCATTCAAGCAGTGAATTTTTTAAAAATTTTCCTTTCACTAGTGTTCATTACTTTCTCACAAGTATTCTTTTTAAAAGAGAAGTAAATTCACTCTCATTAATATACTAGCGACTATTTCCATCACCTAGAAGTATTGGTTCTTCAACCTAAATATCTGAAAGTAAAAAAGGCATTTCACACTTTATGGCTTTTGTAAATGTTACAAAAGATGCCATGTAATCCTGGCACAATTGCCATTTAACAGTCATTTATTACAAGAGTGTCAAGCCTTTATCAGTGAAGTGGTAATTACGAATCTCTCAAAAAATGTTTATGTAAAATATGAATTACTGGACAAATATTTATTACCCATCTTGTAATGCATTTTGCTTTATGCAATATAGTGAAAATATGCATAACAAGTAAATTCCACAGTGGCCATGCAGAAGAACCACTTAATTTCTTCACAACAGGGAGCATCTGCTTTACGTTACTTCAGAGATTGACAAGGTTCCCTGGTGTCAAATTGGACCCTAATAAAAATTTCAATTACTGTACAGCTGACTGTGATCTTCTCTATACAAGGTATAACAACAATAAACCACTCCATTCCCCCTGCCCCCCAGGTTTAGAGTTGCCCTATGTTGACAATTTTTGTGTTTCAGCACACATCATGCAGGTTCTTCCTTTAAGGATCTTTAAACTCTGTACTTTAAAGAAGCACTTCAGTTTTATGAGGTGAATTATGTTCCCCCCAAATTTGTATGTTGAAGTCTTAACTCTCAGTGAGACTGTATTTAGAGGCAGGGCCTTTAAAGAAGCAATTGAAGCTATACAAGGACATAATCTAATACAAAGGGGATCTGTTTTGGTTTGGTACCTTGAATGTCCCCCAAAGGCTAGTGCTAAATGCAAGGTCACCAGCCTGTGGCACTGTTGGTGGATGAAAAACTTTTAGGAGGTAGGGCCTAGGAAGTGAGGTCACAGGGAGCATGGCCTTTGAAAGAGATACTGAGACTCTTTGCTCTCTCTCTCTCTCTTTTTTTTTTCCTGGCTACCTGACTTTCTCTGTCATGTACTTCTGTCATAAAGTACTTCCTCACAACAATCCCAAGCGCAACAGGCCCAACCAACTATGGACAAAACTTCTGAAACAGTGAATCAAAATATGTCTTTACTTTTAGTTTGATTTCCCTTAAGTATTTGTCAAGGAGATGCATTGCTAACTATCAGGATATCCTTTAGACAGAGGAAGAGACTCCAGGGAGGCACAGGTACAAAGAAAAATGTCATGTAAGAACAGAACTAGAAGGCAGATACACAAGTTAAGGAGAGTGGCTCTAAAAGACACTGATTTGGACCATTAGTCTCCAGAACTATGAGAAAATGAATTTTTATTGTATAAGTCACCCATTCTCTGGTATTTTGTTATGGCAGCCTGAACAAACTAATACAATAAAACATTCAATGAAAGTAATGTAACAGACTCAAAATTAGTAATGACAATTTAGTTAAGTATATCTATGTTAACTTCTCTCTGCTATTTTTTTAAAAGAAGAGATTGAAGCTGAAAATGATTATGTACTAAGATTTATGCAAGTTAATGTTACTATACCCTTGCCTTGAACTTATTTTTTTGTAGCAGGTATTCATGCACTTCCTGATTTAATTGTTCTCTATATGGATTTCCACAAAGTAAGCTTCTCCAGTGTCCTTATGATTTATATTAGAAGTGAGAATAAATATTATTTTAGTAAAAATCATGTTTAAACTAAAAAACAACCTTCACTGTATGACTACATGATTCTTCTTTTTACAGTTCCATGGATAAGAAACTTTGCAAGAGATTTGTGGCTAACTGTGTAGGGCATTATTACTTGTTTATTGGCCCTGTTTTTAAAGATCCCAAAGTAATCTCAGCCAGATCCATGTGTTCCCTGTATAACTTAATCTATACCTTTTCTCCCCCTGTGAAAAATGTGCTGATATTGAAGCACTGTCATCTGTGTCGTGAAAGAAATATGAAATAATGAAGATGTAGGGAAAAGTTACTTAAAATTAATAATTAGAAATTTGCTCAAATATGACTTTTGCTTAAGGAATGCAATGTTTTCTAACACTGTTTTAGTTAATTTTAGTTTAGATACTCACATTTAGTTTCTGTGATGGTCTTTATTTGTTGACACTAATATACAAAATATCTAGGGAGTTGTAAATATACCAAGAGTATCGACTGAGTGTACTAGCATTTTTATAGAGTAATTTATGAAATGTGCAGTGAGGTTATAAAACAAGTAAGCGTTATAAGATTTCCTGCTACTTCAAGAGAATAAGGAAAAAGGAAAAAATAAGTAAAGAAATATGAGATTAGATTTATGTGAAATACTCTTAAAATCATCATTTTTATGATATCCTGCTGGTAGGGGAAAAATTACATTACATTCTAATATAACGGTGACATATTTTAGAATACAAACTGTCACTCGGCTTGCTCAGTAGGCTTATATTACTTTTGTTTACAGTAATCTCAGTTTTTTAATTCAATGATGATCTGCGAAAAGTCTTTTATTTTCTTCTACCAGTACTGATGACTTCAATGCTCTGGTAAGAAAATCTGCATCTGTATGAAGATTTTTCATTTCTTAGCCTTGAAATCTTTTCCTTCAATGGAAAAATTGTTGATTGGTTTTGTTCTTAACTGTAAGGAATCTTTGGTATAAAATGATTTTTATATTTTTCTTTGTTTTAAGTTAGAACACTACTTAAGAAAAAAAAGCAATGTATATCTGCAATACCTCCTCATATTCATTTGAAATCTGAAGGGTTATGCAAATTGGGTCATTTGAAACCAAGCTGGTGGTGTATCTAAGTAAACTTGTCTCTAATTGGTTGACTTACAACTGAATTTTTTGATTTAAGCATTTGACTCCCTAAGAATTCTTGAAAGCATTTAACTTATTCCATGTAGTTTGCATGTGGGAAACATACCCGAAAATATTACTTGACTTCCTTACCTCACCTAAATATTGAGTGGTAAGTAGTTATGGGTTCTATTATAAAGTGATAACAAAATACATTTAAATAAAGGTAGATGTATAAATTCACTTATGAAATTTATAATTATTGTGCTTTATAAATACAATATGAAGTCATTAATTTATTTGAAAAAATGTGGAGATATTTTATATGTTTACAATTCATTTTGAGCCAATAGAGTTGCCTTGTATTTAATATTTCAGTGAAGTATTTTGTTATCTTGACATGTTACAATTATTTAAAATCCACTTAAAAAACAAATAATTTTATCTTTCAGAGTATAATACTTAACTATGATTATACATAAATGAAATAACAATATTGCAAAAGCAGCTTCAAAACTACACCTATAAGAATCTAGGTTGAATCCATAGCTGTTGTGACTGGTTTACTCTGGTTATGCGCCCTGTACTAGTTTGGATCTTAAATGTCACCTAATGCCCTATGCATTACAAGGTTAGTCCCTGTTGGGTACTACTGTGAGCAGTAGAACATTTAAGAGTGGGGGCTTCTTGGGAAGTCTTTAAGTCAGTGAGGGCACTTTCAAAGGGGCTTGTGAGACCCTGGTCTCTGTTATCCTTGTTTTGCTTACTGCACATGAGATGAGTAGCTTTGCTCTGTTACACACTTCTGCCATGATATGCTACCTTGCCACCTGCCCAAAAGAAATGCTGTCTATCAACTATGGACTGAATTCTTTGAAACAGAGAGCCAAAATAAACCTTTCCTTTCCATCTCAGGTATCTGTTATAGTAATGGAAAGCTGCCCTATGCATACCCACAAGAGGGATAGCTGGATCATATGGTAGTATAGTTTTATGAGGAACTGCTAATACTCTTCTCCCTAATGGCTGCACTAATTTACATTCCAACCAGCAATGTGTGAAAGTTCTCTTTCCCCACATCCTCACCAGCATTTGTTTTTTTATCTTATTAACAATGCTCATTCTAACTGGGGTAAAAATGATATTGTGGTTTTCATTTGAATTTCCCTAATGGCTAAAAAAAAAGAGGGGTTGGTGTGTGGCTCATGATAGAGTGTTTGCATGCTACGTATGAGGTCCTGAGTTTGAGCCCCAGCACCACAAAAATAATGTGTGTGTACACACAAACACACACCACACACACACACACACACACACACACACACACACACAGTGGAATATTATTCAACCCTAAAAATGAATGATTTCCTATCACAGTAAAACTGATGGAACTGGAAACTTAACATTAAATTACATAAGTCAGATACAGAAAGTGACTATATGATTCTTTGATATGAAAATACTAAAAATGTCAACCTGAATGTATGATTGACTATAAGAGGGTAGGAAAGAGGGAGGGGAGTGGCTAGAAGGAGCCTGGATAACAGATACACACAATTGGATAGAAGGAATAATTTCTGATGTTATACAGCACAATGGGTGACTGTAGTTCACCATAATCTACTATTTATCTTATGAATAAAAAGAAAAGAGGAGTCACATTTCTAAACAAAAAGTAATGATAAGGAGATGAAAATGTGAATCACATTGATTTGGTCAGTACACATTGAATCCATGATCAAAATACCACTCTATGCTCTAAAAAATAAGTACAACTCCTATGTGATATTCAAAAATTATTTTTAAATGTTTAACCCTGATCTGATTATTATATATTGTATTCATGTATTGAATTATCACACTACAAACCATAATTTGAATAATTACAAAAACAGAATGATGGACTCTTTCTTTTTAACTCAGATATATTTACAAAGCTATAGAAAGCAATATCTACAAGAAGACAAACATTCTAGATATTTCAGGGGTGTATAAGTAAAATTAAAAGAAAGCATTTAAAACTTATGAGTTTGAAGTGAGCTTGCCCTGCCATTGTCATTCTTGCTGCTCCACAATCCATACTTGGATGCTAGAACTTCTCCCCTGACAATCGGCTTCCTTTGCGGGCAATGAAGTTGAGCTCATGTTAAAATTAAAGAATACATTTAATATTTTCTAATTTAGGCTAAATTTTCCTTCCCTACTGATGGAATTAATACAATTTTTAAAAGACTTTTTTTCTGCATTTTGTTAAATGAGAAGTTTTTCAGTTGTGTGATTTTAAATTACTGTATGGAGTCAGTGAAGTTTGTCCTTATAAAGTAGAAGCTGGAGGATTATTGGGTATCTCAGCCTTAGTTTTTCAAAAGTCAAAGTGAACACAGCATGGAAAAAGTTTGTAATAATGGGTGATAAAACTTTTTAAGCCTATGAACCTTACTATTTATGAAGGTGGAAAGAAAATTCATTTTATAAAGCCAGCAAGAAATGTTCTCATGTGTCATTTCCTTGACATTAAGAAACATAGGTACCCTGGAATATGCAGGACTGCCCTTTACTAATTACATTAATTTAAATTCTCTTACCTTTTGATAAATAGTTGTCATCACTTGTTATTTTAATCTTTTTCTTAATATTATTTTTAATTAACAAATGAGAGTTGTATACATTTATGAGGTGCAATGTGATATTTTGCTATTGGTCTAAAATGTAGAAGGATTAAATCAAGTTAATTAAGTTGCCTATCATCTCACTTTTCATTTCTCATTGTGAGACATTGAACTTTCCTCTTTCAATTATTTTGAAATACACAATGCATTGTTTTTTTTATAACAGTTGCCCATTTGTGCTTTTCTTTGTTAAATTTCTAAAAACACATACCTTAAAAACATAAGCACAGAGAGCATTATATGCTTACTGTGATAACCAGCAACAAAAATAACAACTTACTAAACAAAATTATCCTTTAAAATCTATTCCCAATCACAGAAATATCAAACTAAACAGATGGGCTTGGCCTCATGAGTTTAAGACCACTAAATAAAGACTTGCTCATCCAATGAAGCAGCGTAGCTCATCCAAGATTCTCAATGGAAATTCATTGCTTTTCTCTTCCCCTTCCTCCTCCTCCTCCCCATTATCTCCCTCCTTCTCAATTGAACAGAAGATTTTGAACAAAATACACTTACACACCTGAGAAGGATGCTAAATTACCAATCACGAAGGGTACTGTGTTTTTGATTCAACACATACAAAGTTTATCTTCTTTAATTTCTCAAACTGCCTTTTAGAAATCAGAATAATGGAATAAAAATATTGTGCACAAAATATAACTGACTTTCCTATCTTGATCTATTTGCTACTATTTGAATCAAAGACAGAAAGTAAAGCTAATAAAATCAGTGAGTAACCCACAGGAGTTTGACTTTTTCTCCTAGGATTTGAGGATGCTGAATATGAAAATTAAAGTGCAAAAGAATTGGTTTCAAATATTCTAGTCAGCCCAGCTTTTTGTTTTCTTTTCACTTCAATCTAAATTTCATATATTTCTCTTTTAATTCCTTCTTCTGTACAAACACGTAGCACTAAATTTGTTGGGAAGAAAAACAATGTTTCTTTTCTTTGAAAATGAAAATTTTTTCCCACAAAAGCATATGGAAAATGGAGGTGTTTAAAATTATTTTCAAGCAATTAGTTTATAATACTCTGTTATAAAATCTTCTATTTTTTGAGTGCGAGACTATACCTTCCATTAGCACTAAGATAATTGCTGTTTTTTTTATTGACCACTGTGTCCACTGGAAGTAACTGATATTTTAGCCTGGGCAGGAAAGAAAGTGAAATTGATTATGGGAGAAAAATGTTTTTTCACTTTAAAATTTGGCAAAGGCATATAGCTTATTTTTCTATTTGGTAATTAGTGTTTGACTGTAGCATTAAAAACCCAAGAAGTAAATGAAAGTATATAAGCTTGTATATAAAGAATAGTATAATACTGTACAAACATTGATCACTAGCTTTAATTCCATGTGCCTTTGACAGCTATAATCTAAGGATCAGACATAAGAACCACAATACATTCCTGCCTTTATTCTCTGCAGGTTACTAGGAAAGCCATACTTCTGAGATGTTTAACAACAGCACCTCAGCAGTATCTTGCCTTATGGTTTCAATGAATATTTTACACATTTTCTGTAAGTCTTAGAAATAAACCATGCAAGGTAGTGAAACATTTACAGTTCTCAAAACTTGAACAATATGTCATTATACACAAGTGAATAGCTTTCTGTGGAGCATTTTCACAGTAAAAGTCACTAAAACCTGTGAGCTGGCTTTATTATTGGCAGCACTGACTTCCAACACCAATTCTCCACCTCCACAGTTTGATGTAAAATTTACTTGCTTATTCTATCCATCTATCTGTCTGTCTGTCTATATGTCAGGTCTTCTTGCATTGGTTAAAACTTTAGAAAGTATTTCAGCCAATCATTTTCAATAAAGAGAGAAAGTAAAGTGCACAAGAATCAATGTCTTAGAAAGGGTACCAAAATCAATTGTCCAGGCACCATCATTAATTTGGCTTGGGCTATTATCAGTGGAACCATGTGTTCATCACTCCATGAAAGGAAATGGATGCTGGTACAACAGAAAACACAGTGGTCATTTTTCTTGCTCTGAGAATCTGTTTCCAGGCCCTGGTATGAACACTAAGGCAGAATACTTGGCTTGTGCAGTCATTCTTAGAAACCAGAAAGTGGTAAATTTTCCCCCATGTAATATCAGTTTAGCAATTCATATATTTAATAAGTTAAAATTTCTCCATCTCCAACTCTGGTCTGCTTTGAACTGGGTGGACAGAGTGGGAAAGAATTGACAGACTGTTGTTTTGGTTTTACCACCTGGATCATCCACTTTACTTCACCAGTTTGCTATATCCAGGTGAGTACAAGTGGAAGATGGAGGAGGTAAATGGGGAGCAGCTGTCAGTACTCTCTGACAGGTATTTAAAACTGACAGAATTTCTCATGTGTTTGGGTAATGTCTTAGGTGGAATATCTAGGGAAAAATGGAAAATGTATTGGGGACACTACAAAAGTGCTCACAAGAAAGTAAAGAAAGCAGGATTAGGCAATGGAAGAGGTCAAGATGTGATGTGGGAGCAAAAGTGCTTCAGATGATCTTATGGGAAGCTCTGAAGCTGAGACAACCCTTTAGGGTAGTCACAGGGACTAGATTTTTGCATTCCCTGATTCTAAATTCTGTCCCTATAGATTGGTCATGACCTGGGGTGAGTTACCGACAAAGGGCAGTTCCCTTTGAGAGACTCAGTTAGGAGCCATGATGTTACTTTAAGTATCCCATTACCAATGAACATTTTGACCCTGGGTCCATCAGTGCACAGATGCCTAGGTTTCTAACTTCCTTAGTGTGCTGTTACCTGGGTCAATAATCACAGATCCCTTTAAGGACAGACTGGGCAACCTTTAGTGTGAACAGTTCACACCATTACATGTAGTGCCTTTTCTCCTTGGGATCTGACCTCTGCTTCAATCAATGAGTTCCAAATATAAGAAATTATTCAGAGCTACAAATTAATGAGATCATGACAATTCACTAGAGCATTGTTCTCCATTTTTCATCATTCGTTATTAATTTTGTTTGCCTGTATAAGTCAAACAAAATGTTATAAACATTATAGATGTATTAGCTGTACATCTATAATGTACTTTGGGACACTGTGTTCTTTCATTATTTTCCTTAGTGCTCAGCAGACCAGGGAACACTACCTGCCATTCTGACCTTATCACTTTTTAGGAAGTTGCATCTACCTTGCTTCTGTATTGGTCCTATTTGCCCTCTATTATGTCAATATCCTTTCATTCTTACTGCTATTAGAGCCCAGTTCTAAAAACATCACTTAACACCTTAGAATCTATTGCATGTAGGTAGGTCATTTGTAGATCCAAGTCTAAGAGAATTTTTCATCTCTTTCTTGACATTGGCAACTCAATCTTCTCTACAAACACACATTCCTCTAACCTCTCTCTGTTTAAGGGGTGATTGTATATTACCCTCTGCCATCTGACCTATGAGAAATGTACTTTGGGCAACTTTGGTTGATTTAAGCAGACTTTTATTCAGCTGACTCAGATCTCTTCAGATAGATTCCTACCCTTCAAAAGTGTCAGCTGAAGGTTAAATACACACGTACTGCATTGTCTACACTTAAGGGGAAGCAGGAAGTTCCTTCCAGTAGGACTGCCTATAACCTCTGTCCCCATGAGGAAGTTGGAGCTAGATTGACCTCTGGTGACACTGTCAACAATTTCCTGGAGATCTTGTTAATATCCAATGCCAGTTTGGCCTTTCTTGGGTTTAACTAGATTTGGGTGATCAGCTAAGTATATCATTGATCTTGATAACCTCGTCTGCCATTTTTCCTTTGGTTGTCTAATACATCTTTTTGAATGATAGAGTGTTAGTTGGAGCTTCTGATATACTGAGACAAAAAGAGAGGAATTTTTAAATTATATGTCTTGTGAAAATCTTCAGTAAAGTTTCATAATAGATAACCTTTTATTTGATATATATGTGGTCTCTATAATATATAGGAATAATTTAGCAATGATTGTAGTGCCAAATATATCAAATGTATATTTTGTGAAGTAATATTACAAGTCCTGAAAGCATTGTTTTCAAGGTTATGAATGGCCAAGCATCCATAATTTCCTCTTAATATTTTACCTGGGGAAATTCTACCCTTTGTAGGGCCTGAATCTGTTACAATTTGGAGACTCTTTTCTAGGAAAAGATTACAAAATTACAGAAAGAGAACTAAAACTAATTCAAAGTAAATACTTCAATAGCATGAGAAAAGTAATCACTAAAATTAAAAGCTTTTGAAGCTGACCAACATCATATGACTAGAAGATAAGATAATTTATTAATTACCTGCCTAATATCTCTTTATTATTTATACTTTTTACATTTTGTCCCTTTCCATGATAATTTTAATATCTTTTTTCATAGAGTGAAAACAAAGATGATTTAGTCTTTCCAAAGCAAAAATTCTTAAACTTTTTTAATATTACTGATGGTATGGAAAGTTTTCCCTTTCACTTTCACATCTGGTAAAATCATGTACATTTTGAGGATGGTTATCAAATTTGCAACAAATTTTGCCAACTTGTTTTCACTTACAAGCTGCTTGATTTCAACTTTCAAGTTTCCTTGTGCACACATGAACCTGTTTTTCCACAATGTTCTGGTTTTAGTGGCATATTAATAATTTTCACGTCATCTTGTCATTGTCAATATTTAATAAATATTCTACCTAACATTTTAGTCACTTTTGGCAGCAGACAATTGAAATATTTATGCAGCCCTATTATTGGAAAACTAAGATTAGAAAGATGTCCGTTTCCTTCATGTTAATGAATGTTCGGTGTGTTCATATGCTTTTGATCTGTTAAATACGAAAACATGAAAAAGGAGTGCTCTGTGTGTATAATGCATATCTATGATCTTCCAGACTCCGTTTCAAAACAAATGTGTAAAGAGACATTCTGTGTAGAGATTCATTCATTTTTCAGGACCAAAGTACTTTGAAATGGAAGGAGAAAACCGTGTTTTTAAACTTTTCAAGTTCAGCATCATTCTGAGCAAGGTTAGCCAGGCTCAGAAAACCAAAAAGCCTATGTTCTCCCTCATATGCAGATTTTAGATCTAGGGCAAACACAGCAATGTGATTGGAGTTGGGTCACATGACAAGGGGAGAGCACATATGGGAGGTATGAGGATAGGTAAGAAATCCAAAAAAAAATAACAGTATTTGAGGTCCTCACTGCAGAGGAACTAATGCAGAAACTTTAAAGAGACAGAGATCAATATGAGAGGGGGATCAGGAACTAGAGAAAAGGTCAGTTAGAGATGAACCAACTTACAATGTAACACATTTATGCATGGAAGCAATGCTAGGAATCTCCCTGTATAGCTATTCTTATCTTAACTAGCAAAAATGCTTTGTCTTTCTTATTATTGTTTATACTCTCTCTTCAACAAAATTAGAGATAAGGGCAGAACAGATTCTGCCTGAAAGTGAGGGGAGGCAGGGAGGAGGGGGAGCGGGTAGGGAGTAGGGGAAGAAATGGCGCAAACAATGTGTGTATGTATGAATAAACGAGAAAAAAAAGTTTTTAAGTTTAGAACTGGACTAAGGTATGCATATTGGTATAATCGATGCCTTGAACAGTATTTCAACAATATAGATAACCAGCCTCTTTGTTATACTTGATCCTCCTTTTTCATGAATAATATGGTTTTAAGTACAGATTAGAAAAAGAAAGTGGGTCATATGTATTTATCCTAATGTGGATTCAGAGAAAATTGCATACTTTCAGCAATTAATACTTGTATTATTTATCTATAAAATTTAATGAAAAATTTTAAAAAGAGAGAGCAAGACAACTTTGGGGCATTTGCGTAAGAGTTAGTAAGGAAAAATTAAAAGCTTAAAGGGCTGCTGCCCTATTGGGGATGTATGCTGAGTGAGATACAGTAGAGTCTATTGTCTGCCACATCAGCAGGGTGGCAGAGAATGATGGGTATAGTGCTAAAGTAAATTTTCCTTCTGGAAAACATGACCAACTGCAGCCTGTTTGCTAATTGCTAACACATATGTAATTTTTGTTAAAAATGACTTCAAAGATCATTAAAAACAAACTTACAGGGGTGTGTCTGTGTATGTGTGTGTGTGTGTGTGTGTGTGTGTAAACCATTTTAAGTCCTGGCACTTTTTGCTTCCAAAACCAAAAACAACCAAAGGTTTTTCTTTTTAAGACTTCACTTCGTGATTCAAGGCCCCAAGAGACAGCTAGTATGGGGCTAGAACGGGGCCAAGTATTTATCAAGTGTCTAATATGTACCTCAGGGCTAGATGTCAGGCACAAGCACCTTAACCTCAGTGCTATACACTTTCCAACAGCAAAATGTCAAACATGCAAAAGGATTTTTCTTTTTAATCTGACTGTGTGACCATGACCATGAGACTCAAGTCCCTGGTACAGCTTCCAAGGCTTTGTCTCACTCTAAGAACACAGCTCACAGTGCCTTTATAGGATTTGTGCTGCTTTCTCTGAGGACCAAACAACTGCGATTTGCCAAAAATAGACTGCTCTTATTGGCTTGCTTCTAGTCTCTCTTTCAATGAAAACAGAGTAAAGAGAGATTGCCATGATTTATTCTTCTTTTTACTTCTTGCTTCAAAGGTGGTTGTCATAAATGGAGATTGAGTTCTCTGAATGTTTGATTTATAGACCTTAAATTTACAGTCTGTTTCCATTGTGTTGACTTAGAGGTCTCAGAATTTTTGGAATGAGAAGTCATTTTCCTCTGTCCTTGGCCACATGTTCTGTATTTCTTGATCACTGTGATATTTTCTAGTCATCTGCCTGCTATAATTAATACAATTTTACTTTATTAAAATCCATAATACTATAAGCATTTAGAGAGAACTCTTTATACTACTAATAGAATATATATTTCCACTTCTATTATCAATGGCTCTGAGTAATGTTTACTGTAAAAAAAATTCATCCAAATGACAATCATGAACATTTTAGTATATTTATATACAAGCCTGTGAAAGTGTATCTGGAGGTCAGAGATTAAGGTACTATAATAGGGAGAATGTTTGAGAGGTTCATGTTTAGATACATTACTATTTGAAAAAATTAAAATTGTACTTTTTCTTGTTTATGATATTTCAAGCACTCTCACTCCTGACATGAAGGAGGCATGGAGGAGACTCAGAGATGACTCATGTCCAGAATGTGTCATGAATAAAAAGAAGCTTTGTTATTATCTCCTCAGACTTGGGAGAGCACATTGCTTTAGCATGGACCAAAGTATTGAAAACTTTATTTTCATTTCTGAGATGAATTGGTTGTGTGGAATGATTTCATAAATATGTTCAAGTGTTTCAGTCACTTTCATTTCATTAAGTTGACCAATATTTTATATATTGTGCTATCTTTGTCAGATTTTGGAACCACAATTAAGTCAGTTTCATAAAACAAACCAAATAAATCCCAGCACTTTTTTTTTCTTTTTCTTTTTTTTTCCTTTTAGTCATATGTGCATATAATGTTTGGGTCATTTCTCCCCCCTTTCTCCCGCCCCCTCCCTTACCTTCCCACCCCCTCCCTCTTCCTCTCTACACCCTTGCTACCAGGCAGAAACTATTTTACCCTTATCTCTAATTTTGTTGAACAGAGAGTATAAGCAATAATAGGAAGAACCAAGGGTTTTTGCTAGTTGAGATAAGAGAATAATAGCTATACAGGGAGTTGACTCACATTAATTTCCTGTGCATGTGTGTAACCTTCTAGGTTAATTCTTCTTGATCTAAACTTTTTTCGAGTTCCTGGTCCCCTTCTCCTATTGGCCTCTGTCGCTTTAAAGTATCTATATTAGTTTCTCTGCATTGAGGACAACAAATGCTATCTAGTTTTTTGGGTGTCTTACCTATCCTCATATCTCCCAAGTGTGCTTTCGCTTTATCATGTGATCAAAGTCCAATCCCCTTGTTGTGTTTGCCCTTGATCTAATGTCCACATATGAGGGAGAACATACGATTTTTGGTCTTTTGGGCCAGGCTAACCTCACTCAGAATGATGTTCTCCAATTCCATTCATTTACTTGTGAATGATAACATTTCGTTCTTCTTCATGGCTGCATAAAATTCCATTGTGTATAAATACCACATTTTCTTAATCCATTCGTCAGTAGTGGGGCATCTTGGCTATTTCCATAACTTGTCTATTGTGAATAGTGCTGCAATAAACAGGGGTGTGCAAGTGCCTCTGGAGTAACCTGTGTCACATTCTTTTGGGTATATCCCCAAGAGTGGTATTGGTGGATCATATGGTAGATCTATGTTTAGATTTTTAAGAAGCCTCCAAATTTTTTTCCAGAGTGGTTGTACTAGCTTGCATTCCCACCAGCAGTGTAAAAGGGTTCCTTTTTCCCCGCATCCTCGCCAACACCTGTTGTTAGTGGTGTTGCTAATGATAGCTATTCTAACAGGGGTGAGGTGGAATCTTAGTGTGGCTTTAATTTGCATTTCCTTTATGTCTAGAGATGGTGAGCATTTTTTCATGTGTTTTTTGGCCATTTGAATTTCTTCTTTTGAGAAAGTTCTGTTTAGTTCACTTGCCTATTTCTTTATTGGTTCATTAATTTTGGGAGAATTTTCTTTTTTGAGTTCCCTATATATTCTGGTTATCAATGCTTTGTCTGATGTGTAGCTGGCAAATATTTTCTCCCACTCGGTGGGTGGTCTCTAAACTGAAGAGACCAGTTATCTTTTGTTGAGCAGAAGCTTTTTAGTTTTATGAAGTCCCATTTATCTATGCTATCTCTTAGTTGCTGAGCTGCTGGAGTTCCATTAAGAAAGTTCTTGCTTATACCTATTAGTTCCAAAGTATTTCCTACTCTTTCCTGTGCCAACTTTAGAGTTTGGGGTCTGATATTAAGATCCTTGATCCATTTTTAGCTAATATTGGTATAGGGTGATAAACATAGATCTAGTTTCAGTTTTTTGCAGACTGCTAACCAGTTTTCCCAGCAGTTTTTGTTGAAGAGGCTGTCTTTTCTCCATTGTAAATTTTTAACACCTTTGTCAAAGATAAGTTGATTATAGTTGTGTGGCTTCATATCCGGGTCCTCTATTCTGATCCACTGGTCTTCATGTCTGTTTTTGTGCCAGTACCATGCTGTTTTTATTGTTATTGCTTTGTAATATAGTTTGAAGTCAGGTATTGTGATACTTCCAGCATTGTTCTTTTGACTGAGTATTGCCTTGGCTATTCGTGGCCTCTTGTGTTTCCATATAAATTTAATGGTAGATTTTTCAATCTCTTTAATGAATGTCACTGGAATTTTGATGGGAATTGCATTAAACCTATAGATTACTTTGGGGAGTAAAGACATTTTTATTATGTTGATTCTACCAATCCATGAGCATGGGAGATCTCTCTACTTTCTATAGTCTTCCTCAATCTCTTTCTTCAGAAGTGTATAGTTTTCCTTGTAGAAGTCATTCACATCCTTTGTTAAGTTTACACCCAAGTATTTGATTTTTTTTTAGGCTATTGTAAATGGAATTGTTTTCATATATTCTTTTTCAGTTTGTTCACTATTAGTGTATAGAAATGCTAGTGACTTTTCTATGTTGATTTTATATCCTGCTTCCTTGCTATAGCTATTGATGGTGTCTAGGAGCTTTTGAGTAGAGTTTTTTGGTTCTTTAAGGTATAGGATCATATCATCTGCAAATAGGGTAAATCCGAACACTTTTATAGCTATAGAATATTTTATTTAAAGATTCATGTGTATATTTGACAGATGAAGAATTTGCTTTTCAAAATTAAGCCTTTTAAGCCAGATGTATTGGCTTATACCTGGGAGGCAGAGAACAGAAGGATTGAAGTTTGTGGCTAACCCAGGCAAAAAAGTTCATGAGATCTCATCTCAACCAATACAAAAGATGGGTGAAGTAGCACACACTTGTCATCCCAGCTACATGGGAAGTGTAAATAGGAGAATTACAGCCCAGGCTAGCCCAAATATAATCTGAGACCCTAAAATAAAAATACCTAAAGAAAAAAGGGTAGAAGTGCCTACCTAGCAAGCACAAGTCCCCGAGTTCAAATCCTAGCAACAATAAAAAAAAAATCACACACTTTCTGAAATTGTTCTTCTGCTATATTTTTGATTTGACCTATATTTGCTTTGGTTATTTCTATTGGAGTAAATTTATTAATTTACATTATTTATTTATTTAACTGTATAAAAGTAATTAGAATGAAACTGTAACTAAATTCCATTGCATCTTTCATGATCTCCATATTTGTACTTATTTCTGCCACTCCTTCTTTATCGTGCTACTTTCTTCCAATTTTTTAATGAATACAACAAAACAAGAAGTTCTTGATTGTTATTGAGATTCTTTAGTTGTTGTATATTATGAACTGAAACCTTTAAGTAAAAATTTCAATATTATTTTTCAAAATTCTCTTGATCGTTCTAGATTTTTTTTATTTCCATAAAATTTTAAGCACCAGTCGCCTTTTGTGTTTTCTTTTTTTTTCAGAACAGTTTTTGAGAATTAGTTTTTATTTCACTGAAGCAATACTTCAGTGGGGTAAGAGTTCACATCTTAGAAACTGACTTTTCTAATTTATTGATATAGGCATGACATATCTCTATATTAATTTACAGTTTTCATTTGTAGATTTTAATATTTATTTTAAAATAATTTTAGAGTTCAACAATAATACAGAAAGTCCTACATTTTTCCAATCAGTTTTTCATACTGTTGTCATCTTACCTAACTATAACACAATTATTGAATACAGGACATTATACTGTATTCACTGTTTCTTCCAAAATATTCCATTTCATTTTCATGAGTGAATACAGGCTGCCACTTTGGATTTTGTTTTCATAACTAATTAGTCTCCTCAAATCTATGAAAAGTCATTTTTCTTTCTCTTTCTTGACCTTGACTCAAAGGTTCCTACTTGGTAATTATTTTGTAGTATGGTCCTTAACTTGCAGGAATTTGATGTTTTCACATGTTAAACTGTGGTAATGCATTTTGGCAAGGATAAAGCAGAAGCTTGTTTTGCTCTTCTGAGAGTGCATATTCCTGACAGATAAACAGTATCTGTGTGTCACTGCTGGCAGCATTAGATTTGATCACTTGTTAAAGTGATGCCAGTTAACTTCCAATATGGAGTTACTGCAGTAATCTTTTGTGAAAATTCCTTCTAACTATGTAAATATTGTGTTTCTCAGAAAACTTTCTTCTGCTTATTGTAGCTTCTATTATTGAAAATTGGCTATAATATTTACTATTTTCATTATTTATTGTTCATTTTAATTTGAAAATTTGAGCAACAAATTGAGTACAGCATGCCTATTTTATCTGCATGTTTATTACACATGGTTTTGACCAAGCATGATCAAAAATTTTTTAAAAATCAAAAGAAATTTCAGAAATGAAAATTTTAAATTCTAGTGCAGCATTACATAGTTTAGTTAATATGGAGAAGCTCTCAGTCAGTCCTGTACTATTGTCTGTTGTGCTTAAATTGTTGTGTGACCTGCTAAGTGCTTCTCTGTCAACAAGCAAACAGTATCCAAAAAAGTGAAAATTTGAGGTTTGTTGGAAAGCACCATGTCATGAGCAGAAGTTGGGTGACATTATAGGAAAAATGAATAAAATAGCTGCAATACAGCAGTGAATTCTGTGTATTGTGACCATTTTCAGTTTTTCCTCAATGGTGGTCTGCTTGGTACCATATATTTGCAAGTACCAAGAATATACTGTAATGACAGAAAGGTGTATATCCCTAAGAATAAAATAAGTATTTTGAGTATGATCTGATAGAAATACATACATTAAAGTTGTTGCTTTCAGAAGAAAATATATCATAAATTGAAGAAATGGGATATTGAGATGATATTTAAATGTGACTTGAAATACATGACATTTAAATTATGAGAGTTGCTTATTTAAACAATGGAGTACAGAAGCAAGAAAAATCAAGAATATGTGTCATTAAAGAGATAACTTGTGAGCAATGGTAGAAAGAGGTGAACTGTTTTGTCCAAATGGCATCAAAATACATAAGGATAAGAGAAGAGTTAAAAACTAATATTTGCCAAAGAATAAAAGAGTCATGTCAGGAACAGAAAAAGGGTAAGGATTGCTTTGGGTGTGTGTGTACAAACTAAATTAACAATCTTATGCTAAATGTTACAGCTTTGTGGAGCTACTAAATAAAAAGCTTCTGCATTGCTGACCAGCTGCTGTGCTTTTTACAATTAATAATTCATAAAGTTTTAAAGAAATGCCTTGAGCACTGAAGACTACTAACAGCATTAAATGCTAATGGTTTAACAAAAGAAGCATAAGTAGAATAAAATTCTGTTCTGCGGTAGTTGGAAAAAAGGAAAAGATATTTGATAGGATTAGATCAAAGCTACTAAATACAATCAAATGTTACAGATATGAGAGTTGTGAGGTGTAAAGAACCTGGACTGGGTATGTTTCCCCTGAGTTCATGTGCTGAAACTTTAACTCCATTGAGTTTACATTTGGAGACATCACTTCTAAAGAGTTAATTAAGGGTAAGTGAAGTGATAAGCATTAGACCCTTGTCTGGCAGGACTGATGTCTACATAGTAAGAAGAGTGGAGTGAAAGATTCCTCTTTCTCTGTGCAAGCACAAAGAAGAGGTCATGTGAGTTCACATCATGATGGCAGCTGACCACAAACCAAGAGAAGAGGTCTTAGAGTGAAAAGTGCCCTTACTATAACCTTATCTTGAACTTCTCAGACTCCAGAAGTGTGAGAAAATAAATTTCTGTTGTTTAAACTATGCAGACATTTGCATTTGTCATGGAAGCCTGAGAAAACAAATATAGAATGTAATAATTAATTCTTCCTCAAAGGAGTGAGGAAGCATAGAATGACTAAAGACATTGATATAAATTCTCCCCACTATGTCCATCTTAATATACCCTCAGAATAAAAATGATGGTGGAAATAATTGAAAAACAACAAAGTTTTAAATTTGTGCATAGTATGTAATGAACTTTGGAAAATTTTTCAACAAAATATACTTTGCCATTGAACTAGATAATCAAATAAATTATTAGTGATTAGATGTAAGATATTAATAGATGAGAATATTCAGGAGACTGAATGTAGTGAAAATATTATGGCTTCATATATAAAAATGGAAAAATGAAACCTGTTGAAACTATTCCATGAATGTGGGGAAGGAGGGATAATAGAAAATGATAGAGCAGGTGAACTTAACTATGATTTATTGTAAGAACTTTTGTAAATGTCACTATGTACTCCCAGAACAACAATAATATAATAAAAAGAAAAAAAACATGCAAAGAGGCAATGGAATCCACAGAAAAATATTCACTGTTAATAAGAATAACTGACGTTATTTGGCTTATCTGAATTTTATTTTTTCAATTTAAAAATGGAAATAATATATAACTGATCCTACTCACCTCAAAAATGTTTATATTTTCAGAAAGATAAAGTTTTTTAAACTCCATATAAATTATAGGAGATCTTATAAATTTATATTACTATTTTACAAAAAGGAAATGAACAAAAAATACAAAAAGCTTATGAGGAGCTAGACTAAGGAAACAGTGGTTGTGAGTAGTTTCCAGTGACAGAATATACCATCATATTGCTGCAGGTCTTTTCACTGAAGCCAGAAAACAATAGAACAAGTTTAATCAGAAACAAATATATGTGTTGAGTCTGGAAAAACAGGAGCCCATGCTAATGGACTAAGTGAAATAGTTTAAATGAGCAAGGCTTCAATTTTGGATTTCTACATTCAGAAGGTAAATGTCTGGAGTTGATAAACTAATTGCTACAATTAAAAGAAATAATTTATAGATATGGATAATTTGGAGACTATGATACCAATAATGATTAAATCTAAGATTTATCAGGAAAAATATAAAGGAAAGGAATGATATGGAGAAAGATTTTTGAATGTCCAAAGTGATAAAAATAGAACACACAGAATTTGGAGATGAAGATGTTAACACATTTCTTTTAAAAATATGCAGAAAACACAAGCAACCAGGGAATAACCCAGACAGCATGTTAAATGTTCAAATTTTTTTACTAAATTCAAAATGAGATTATGACCACAGAAAATGAAAAGCAATAAAAATAAAAGAGTTTGAGGTAGAAGAAACACAGATACCTGTATCACATTTTATCACGGTAAGAAATAGCTGAAACATTTAGAATTGAGATCTTTTGAGAACCATTGGACAAGACCGTGTGATGTGCAGCAGTTACCCTCACAATGGTGAGATTGAGCAAAAGGCTATAAATGCATCTTTGCCTTGAAGCACTGAAAATCATGGTGCAATGAGTGAATCTTTGTATTAACTAGACAAGAGGGTAGTAAGTATAGGGTAAACAAAACAGTAAAGCGACAAAGCAGAGAAATGAATGACTTCTTTGCAAGATGGCAAGCAATTCAACACAGACATAGCAGGTGGTTTTGATTATGAAATACAAAACCAAAGATATAAGATCCATAATAAATTAGATGGCAGAACTACAAGAAAAGGAAAATTATGTAGGAAAAGCAGATATTTTTAGTCCTGATATACAGTCTTTTTGGAATATTTTTTAAAATGTGAACTCTTCCAGGTGTAAAACATCAAAAGGAAATAAAGCAGAGAATATATTGCAAAACACAAAGTGTTTTGTACATACATTCTATTTCATGGTCTGGACTGGAGAAAAGTAGAAAAGAAGTGAAGAGGCACATTGAACAAGCCCGGCTATTCACATTACTCAAAACCTTACATGAAAAATACGCAATTTTAGTTGCTTTAACCACCATGAAGGGGAGAAATGAATAATAAAATACAGCCTCTTGAGTTTCAGGGATATGGCTTAAAATTCCAGTTTAGATACAACCTTAAAGTGGTCCTTAAGCCATGTTCCTTTTCCTATCTTACAAAATAGAATGATGATATTTATATCACTGATAGGAGGAGTAGATATAATCAATGTAAAGTTTTCTCACAAGCTGACAGGACAGGTTTCATAAATGACTGTGGTTCACATTATCATCACAATACATCTTGAAAACAAAATGTGAAAAATAGTGGGAAACAATCATCCTCCCCCCAACACAAACATTCACACGCTCCCTGACTCCCTTTCTGGTTCCTCAAATCTGACAGCTGAATAGGAAGCAATCTGTTAATGACTTGATACCGATCACGGAAAGCCAAAACCCAGACTTATATGGGCAAGTTTAGAGGAACCGCTTCCAATGTGAGCCCATAAACATATCAACACGCAAGTTGCATGGTGTGACTCACCTGCTTTCAAGTCTTGCTCTAAAATATAAATAAACCTCACCAGTTAGAGGGTAAGAAGAAAGGGTGCACTTATTTCTTATGCATATTTTCCTATTCTGAAGACCGTGAGGTAACTGAATCAAAAGCCAGAAGAAACTGAAAGATTACCAGATGACATAAAGTTTATTGGAAATTCAAGATATTAAGTTCCCTATTAGGGAATTGGAGATGTATGGTGTAAATTAATTTTGTACCCCTGAATTTTATGTACTATGAAAATGAAAACCATCTTATCTTCTGTATAAATTTCTAGACATGGAAATATGATGCAATAAGCCTATGAAAAGGGGAACAGAAATTTTATTATCTCAGGAAAAAAGAGGCTTTAATGTGTGCAGAGGTAGAAACTTCTGGAAATGTTAATGGAAAAGTGTAAAAGAACAACAAAGGTGAGTTTTCACAACAAACTTCAATGCATCTTCTGGACTCTGGAAACAAAGTCAGGACCTGAGAGTTCTACAACATTTTCTGAGAGGAAGGCAGAATATTCCCTCATGAGGAATTGGGTGGTCCTGGTTACTGTACTGGGCACCCTTTCATAGCAAGAATATTGCTTCCATGACTGGCATGAGATAATAAAAACCACATTTAAATTTCCAATTTGGACTCCTGGTTTTGAGGTGTCTCATTCCCTTGTGATAGAGAACATGTGCAAGCTAGCAGTGATGTGCAACTTTACTGTAATGCTTTTGCTGAATGGTAATCTTCCTTTCAATGAACCACCCATGTGTTAGCCTCGTCTGTTGGGTACCTATGAGTCCTATTTAGCAATGGTACCCTGTCTATTATGGTAGTGTAGGTTCTTGTGATAATATGTTGTATTGCAAATATTTTGTCTACTATATTATAATGTTAATTTTTAGAACAATGCCTATGCTTTATCATTTAGCATTATTTAGTTAAGTGTTAGGGACACAGTTCTTGGAACAGGTATGATGCTGGTGGTTAAAATTTAAAACTTTTGTTTTAAATCAAGCTTTCCTTATTCTGAATTCTCATGATAAATTTCCAGGAAACATCCTTTAAATCTTACTGGCACTTCACATAATCACCAAGAGTTTTTAAAACAAACACAAAATGGAAGCATCCAACTTGGTTCATATTGCTTCCAATGGTGTGCTAGAGACCCTGGCACAGATGATTCTTTGAAGTGCTGGTTTTTCTGTTCTATGTTTGGGGACTGAGACTGAGAAACATGGTGCTTAGTGTCCAACCTTCCTAGGCTTACCACAGACATATTCATCTTCCTAGCCAAATCAGCCATTCAGGGTATAGCTGTAGATAGTTAAGTGATTCCAGTAGCTACAAGACCCATGGTCTTTCTCCTTCTCTGAAATGGGATATACCATTTCCATTTATGCTGCCTCTTCTTCTTTCAATCCTTCTATTCAACAACCCACTCTAAGAAATCATAATTAAGGAGAAGAGAACATTAGAATGCTGTTATTTTACCTTTTGTTCTGCTAGTAAGTTCTCTTTAGGTGAGAACAATAAAACCTGGCTGTCTCCTTAAAATGGAGTAGAATCATGTGCTATGATTTTAATGCCTTCCATAAAATTCATGTTGAAATTCATCATTGTATCAGTATTTAAAAGTTGGACTTAATGGAAGGCATTTAGGTCATGAGAGCTTCACCCAAAAATGAATTGGTGCATTACTGCAAGAGTGAGTTAGTTAAAAACAGAAGTTTGAGCATTTTTTCCTCTCTTGGTCATGTTTCCTAAACCACAAGATGCCCTCTGACAGGTTATAATATAACAAGAAGGACTTTAGCAGATGTAGCCTTTTGATCTTGAGCTTCTCAGCCTCAAGAACTATACAAAATCAATTTTTTTTTGTTATAATTTAATCAGTCTGTTGTAGCAGTAAAAAACATACTAATACAGTATGGAAGAGAATTATATGGAGATGTATAAATAACTGGTAGCAACTAAATAAATCAATATCAGCATGTTCTTGGTATATACTGAATCAATGCTTGTGGAATTAATAAGAAATCAGGCTAGATATAGAAATTATATTTCCTTTTGTAATAACTTTATTGACATATAGTTCATCTCTTCAAAGTACACAATTCAGTGTTTTTTTACTCTATTCACAGGTATGTGCTACCATCACCATAGCCAATTTTAGACTACTTTCATCATTTCAAAAAGCAATACTGTACTCTTTAGCTATCAGTCCCTATTCTTTGCCCCAGATCCAAGCAAACACTAATCTGCTTTCTGTCCTTGTACATTTACCTGTTTGGAACCTTTAATTTTAATAGAATGTGATATTTGTGACAGGCTTCATTCACTTAGCAAAATATTTTCAAAGTTCATTCATGCTTAGCATGTATCTGTACTTAAGTCCTTCTTAAAGCCAAATAATATTCCACATTTTGTTTATTCATTGGTTATGGACATTTGGGTGTTTTCAATTATTTTATTATTCTGAATAATGCTATTATTAATATAGGTGTACAAGTTTTGGTATGAACATATTTTCATCATTCTTGGATGAACACCTAGGGGCAGAACCACTGGTTCGAATGATAACTTTGTGTCTCATAATTTGAAGAACTATCAATGTTTTTCAAAAAAGCAGCATCATTTTATGTTCTTATCAGTTTTTGAGAGGTCTAATTGTGCTACATCTCTACAAACACTGTTTATTATTTTAATTTTTTTAACATAGCCATCCTACTGGGTGTGAAGTGGTAACTCACTCTGGTTTTGATTTCCATTTGCCTAACTAGTGTTTTTCCATTTTTCATGTGCTTACTGTTCATTTGCATATATTCCTTAGAGAAATGTCTATTCAAATACTTTACTCATTTTTAAATTAAGTGATTTGTACTTTTACTGTTGAATTATATTTGGTGTCATCTGGGCAGCACAACTCCCCATAGTCAGTATTTCATCATTCTGTAAGTTCTCAATCACTTGTTATTTTTGGTAAAATTAAAAACACAGTCAGTAGTGTTTAAAACTCAGAGACTCTGAGTTTGTTGGGATTAAGTAGGAAAGGGTGGAGCTTCATTCTAACTGGTTTCTCCACAGAAAGCTACAGAACTGAGGTTAGGGTTCCAATAGGGGAAGAGGATAGAAATAAAGTGGTAGGGAGTCAGATCCCTGGGGCTCACAGAGGAAGGGGAGTAAACAGAGACCTTAGCTGAATCAATGGATTCCGGGCTGTTGATGTGATGTCTATGTTTTCCCACTAGGTACTGTGCCTTCCTGGACTCAGTACAAACAATCATTTGCATTTTCATCAAAATCCCACGTTATATACTACGCTTGAATATTACTAGTTTATTACAGTTCTTTTCAACAGACCACAATAATTCCTTTAGCCATTAGTATCTTCCTATTGAAGAACATGTTGTCACTTCAGCTGGTATGAAGGAAATACCACAGGTTTTCCCATTAGTGCTATTTCATTTTCTCCTGATAGTGTCCAAAATTAAATTAAATCTGTGTGCTGATCTGCAGCTCACATCAAACTCCTTACTTTGCAGGATTTAAATAACTTCAAATATGTCCCTAGGGTTTATCCCAATTTAATTAACGGCCAGGTTCCTAACACATAATCTTTTGAAAGGCAGCACAATCGTCTCACTGCCACTTTTTTCACTTGAAGAACTGCTTTCAAAATTTTTAGTGTCCATAAAAACATATGAAAGAATCTTGCTAAATGGCAGTTCTTAGGCCACAAACCTAGAGCTTCTAATTCACAGGCTTTGGGCAGGACCCAGGGCTTTGTACTTTAATAAGTCTGAGGCCAATGGTTCTGATCAAAAAGTCAACAGGCCCTGCAATGAGATTAGAAACCTGCCTTAGCAAACCTTCCTCCTTCTTATAGCAAGAAGCTGATGTGTTTTGCTTGGTATCTCCATCGACCCTCCTCATTTTCCCATAGAAATCCACAAATATTTATATTTTCTTTTAATTATTTTAAATTCAGTTTCTCCCCTTCCCTTCCCTTTTATCTACCTGCAATATTTATATTGGATTTTTTCTTTGCTATGTATCTTATCATCTTAATTATTTTTAGTTTTGAACTGCACTTATTTTCTGTCTTGTTCACAGTATTTATTTTTCTTCTGACCTAATCCACTTCTCCCTTATGTTCACTTATTCAGAGCAGCTTGCAAAGTGCATGGCCATCCAAGTTTCATCTGCTTCTCAGCTTGGTGTGCAGAGAATTCTAGAAAATACTTTTTTCACATTTATGGTTGTCTTTCTCTCAGTGCCATGGTGATTTCCTTCACTTTTTATCTGTCACTACTGAATGGCAAATTAAAAGTTTAACCATTTTTATGCTGTTTCTGTTGTCTTAATTTGAATAATTATTGGTCACACTTTCTTCTCTATTTACATATCTATCTTTAAATGTATTTGTTGAGTATTATGTATCAGTGATCCACAGAGTTGATGTTTTGTTTCTCTAGAAACATTTTCCAATGGTCCTTTTTTTCTTTTTAAATAGAAATTTGGTATCCTTTCAGAACTGACAGCAACCCATGTCCCAAAACAAGTAAGGGAAAGAGAACTCAGTCCTATAATCATATGGAATCAAACTTCAAACAACCTCAGTGAGCTTGATTCCTATCCAGAGCCTCTACACAATCAGACAGCTGATATCTTGTGTCCCCTGAGACCTTAGACAGAAAAGTCAGTCAAGTTTGCTCAGACTTGCAATTTAATAGAACTGAGATGATGGACAGCTATGCTTTAAACTGCTAATACTGTGGTAATTTGTTACTTACTAATAAAACTAAAATACTACTGTTTTTCCCTATTTTCTTTCCCTGAAAGGTGCCTGTATACTAAAGTCTAAAACCTGAAGGAACTCTGCTGTTGATCTTTGGATTTTCTCAGTCAAGCTCCCCACTGTCCTGACCATGGGACTTCAAATGGTGGCAGCTGTTTCAAAGGGGATCCTGACAATGACCAAAAATCACTTCCCCTTCCCCCACTGACCTCTTTCCAACAAGGTGTCTTCCTCTATGAACATCTTGAATATCTGCACTTAGTGCTTCTGGATTCTCTAATGCACTCACTTGCATGCTTTAGTAATTTTCCTGCCTTTTATCTAGTTGATACGATGGAAATGTTAACTTTCTCCCATCTTATTATGTCCTGAACTAGAAAACTAATTTCTGATTTTGCAGTTAGTGACTAAAGGTCACTCTAGTCCTTTTACTGGAGGTTGAGAAGGGGGGTGAGTAAAAGGAGATGATTTCATTGGTGCACACTGAACACATATTATGAAATATACATGAACCCCAATAACATGCAACTAATATACACTAATCAAAATGAAAGTAAAATTTTAAAAAATTGTTAAAAAAGAAATTCATGCTCTTAGTCAAAAAGCTGACCATTATGAAGGGGAGCAATATCTTCTATGGAACAAATTTAAAGCAATATTGGGAAGGATAAAAATGGCTTCATGATTTTTTTTCTTAGGTAATGCTTGTTTAATGAAAATGTGTTTGTATATATATGAATGCATGCCTTAGTTGATGTAATTAAACAGTTCTAAACAGAAAAATGTTCATAAAATGGACACATTCAAAAAGAAAAGTTTTGTAAAGCTATGATTTATGTCCACTAATTTCTGTAAAGAAATTTATGTGACAGACTCATAAAAAAGTCACATTAAGGGGTTGGCGCACTAACATAACTGGAACTCTGGTATACATAAACCTTATTTATACCTCTAAATCAACATTGTTGGTCTTCAAGTTTGTGATAATTAGTTATTCAGAAATAGAAAATTAATACATTCTGATATCTTCTGAACCTATAGTTGAGTCACCATCATTGGTGTGATGACTCAAGAAGTGAAAGGTTTTAATCTGAAGTATTTAAACCTTAGTTCTGGCTTTCCCTTAACACTTGGTTCTCTCTTTTCCAAGACAACAAAGAACAGTTTTCTAATCCTTGAAGGAGAATTTGCAAGGTAGAATTGTTCATGAGGTTTACTCTGACATACTTTCTTTCAAATTCCATTTATGAATTGTATTCTGGAAAGCTGAAATGCGAGGC